>NC_068981.1:154087510-154097113 GCF_001194135.2 Octopus bimaculoides
TATATGTACGAAGTTGATAAACAGAAATTGTGTGGAAGCCCATTCTACATATATATATATATATATATATATATATATATATATACACACACACACCTACACACACATATATATACCACCCATGTGTGGGTGTATATATGTGTATATTCAAGGCAGTTCCCCCAATAACTGAAACTAGTAAAAGAACGTGAATAAAGAGTCATATATATATATATAAGTATGATCTGGGGATCCAAGTGTAGGAAGCTAGTAAGCTTCAAGTAGTCAGTGGCAGGTATAAAGAACAAAAAATGGACAGTATACAATAAGAAACAACAACAATTTATTGGCATTGAGAGATACATACATTTTTCCCATATCAAAGTTGCAAGGAAATTCAATAATCTGTTAGTTTCTGTATAGCTCAAAGTTAGCAACCAGAGCTGATTTATATGTACATACATCATCATTGTTTAACGTCTGCTTTCCATGCTGGCATGGGTTGGACGGTTTGACTGAGGACTGGCAAGCCAGAAGGCTGCACCAGGCTCCAATCTGATCTGGCAAAGTTTCTACAGCTAGATGCCCTTCCTAATGCCAACCATTCCGAGAGTGTTGTGGGTGCTTTTACGTGCCACTGGCATGAGAGCCAGTCAGGCAGTACTGGTAATGACCATGCTCAAAAGGTGTTTTTTACATGTCACCTGCACAGGAGCCAGTCCGGCGGCACTGGCCATGACCTCACTCGAATGTTGTTTTTCACGTGCCACCAGCATATGTGCCAGTAAGGCGATGCTGGCAATGATCACGCTCGAATGGTGCTTTTTACATGTCACTGGCACGAGTGCCAATCAGGCAGTACTGTCATCAGCCATGTCAGTGATTTTGATTTCACTTGCCTCAACAGGTCTTCGCAAGCAAAGTTTATTGTCCAATGAATGAAGGGTACTCATAAGTGGGCTGGCTATACACCACTGACATAGGTCTCCTAGCTTCCCTTCTGGCAGTCTGATACAATTCCCTGCTACCACCGTTCTTCCAGTCCTTCCAAGCCTGTTTCTTTTCCCTAATGGCCCTGTCAACAACATTGTTCCACCACCACATTACCTTGGGTTGAGAGAGGACTTTGCACCATCCACAGATCTGGTCAGTGACCCTCAGCAGGTTGTCATATAGAAACCTCCAGTTGTCTTCCACATCATGTGATGCTATATCCTCCTCTATTTCGTCAAAAGCTTCGAGTAATACGTCCCTAAAGCTCTGTCCATTCACAGGATATTTAAGATTTCAGACTCTTCTCCTCCAAGCTGGTCTACTTCTGGGCATCCATTTAGCCCCAATCCTCAAGTTGCTAACTACTAGTCTCATGTTGTGGGATACATTCTTCGCGTTGGAAGGTTTTGGCATTTATAAGCAGCCATCTTTCTCTTTTCATGGCAAGGATGTAGTCAATTTAGCTAGTGTGTCCACCAGATCGGTAGGTGACTAGGTGACTGGCAGGTTTCCTGAAGTTAGAATTGCAAACCATAAGATCATTTGCATCACAGAACTCCAGCCGTCTGGTTCCCTCCTCACTGTGGGAACCAAAACTATAGCCTCCATGTATGCCATGGAAACCCACTGCATGTTGTCCAACATGTCCATTGAAGTCACCAGCGACAAAGACAAGGTCCCTGTCATTCATCAACGAGGTAGTCAGCAAGGTGTCATAAAATCGGTCTGTCTGTCCATCAGGTAGCCCCGGCTGAGATAATGGTTGCTAACCCATGATGTAGCACTAATATAATCTTAAGTATTCTATTGCAGACTCTGACTACCTTGATTACCTTATCAACCCATTTCTTCGCAAGAAGTTATACCCAGGCACATGACCCCATCTGTGTTCCTTGCCCAGTAAATCTTGTACCTATGTTCTTTGCCTGTGAGGAACCTAGTGGAACCTCCTCTCCACCTTACTTCTTGGATGCAACACAAATCTACACGCTTCTATTCAAGCATCTCAACAATTTCACCAGATCTACCTTTCAGTGTGCCCACATTGAGTGTGCCAATCCCAAGGGTGTGGGAGGTGTGGGCCCGTGAGACCCTAGGATGGGGGACAGCAGCGTCATGTACCTGAAAAGAAAGCTCGCATTTGGAAGAATTCATAAACAAACAATACCCTTCAACCTGCATACACTACACCATCATTTTTATGTGCTACATGAGCACTACCTTACATAGGAGATAAACCTTAAGTAGGGATGGGGATGGCGTTAAGCCTTTAGAAGTGTTCATGGGAGACAACCAAAAGATGATCCGATTTCTCTGGTCTAAAAGAGTGTCAGGGGCTGAAGATCATCGCAGGCTTTCGGTATAATATGGGGACAGTACTCTCTACATAGAAGTGTGTATGAGTGGATTGAGAAGTTTGAAAATGACTAGATAAGCATGAAGCATGAATAAGGGGCAGGATGTTCATCAAATGCCACCACTGACCTGAAGATTCAACAAACTGGAGAGATGCTTCTGGCAAACCGATGAGTGACCATCAATGAGGTGGCATGTTCTCTGCAAATTAGTCATGGTTCTGCATATGAAATCATCCACAACAAGCTTTGCTTCTGTAAAGTCTGTGCAAGGTGGATGCCAAGAGAGCTTACCAAAGCACATAAGTGTGATCGTTGTGAGACCTGTCAATGCTTACTTGACCGCTACAGCGATGAAGCCAAAGTTTTTTTTGGAGAGAATAGTCACGGGTAATGAGATTTGGGTCCATCATGTTCAACCAGAATCCAAAAGCAGAGCATGGAGTGGAAATACTCGGAATTGCTAGCGAGAAAAAAAAAAAATTCATAACTCAACCTTCTGCAGAAAAAGGCCTATACTGGAACCTTACCTGGAAAAGAAGTCTACAGTTACTAGTGTAGGCTACAGTTAAATGCTGGCCAACAAATTGTAACTAGCAATTCGTACCAAATATCAAAGTCTGTTGTCAAAGCAAGTGTTATTTTTGCACAGCAATGCTCGCCCACAGTCTAGATCTTGCCTTCTTCTGACTATCACCTCTTCTGACTGCTCAAATATCTTTTGCTACAAGGTCATTGATTTGCTATGGATGAAGTGCAAAAAGCGAGGCATAAATGGTTGCACGACTAGCCAAAAACCTTCTTCTCCAATGGAATAAGCAAGCTTGTGGACCACTGAAAGAAGTGCATTTGAAAGCAAGGAGAGTATGTTGAAAAATGAAGTAACTTTTCAACCCCTGTTTTTGTTTTAATAAATTACAGAAACATTCATATCTGTCAAACCCTTTGCAAGGCTTTTTGAGAAACGCTTGCCAAGGTCCTGTGCCATGAGACTGAAACTGAAATCGTGACTGGGAAGCAAATTTCTTAATGACACAGCTACACCTGATTGGTACTTTATTTTATTGAGTGTGTAAAGGCACTTGTGCTTAGCTGGAAATTGCTAGAGAGCTAAACAAGACCTACTGCTATGGATGCCAAAGCAAGGCTGCACTCGAGCAGATCGTATGAACACAATGCTATGTAGAGCAACTCGCCAGACACACTGGATGCCTCTCCAAACACCTCCTTCAACCAATGCAGGACCGAGATGGATGGCATTTGCAGGTTAAAAATGTTTGCACAAGTTCGACTAGATGATATGACGATAGCTAAAAGTAGACTCTGACAAGATTTGAACTGAGAATGTTAAAACAATATAACTAAATACTTCAAAATATTTTGTACGACACTAACAATTCTGCCAAACTATCATCCTCACATGTATTACTGCTGCTTGTGTTCATACTGATACTGTTGTTAATGATGATGACGATGTCAATGAAGATGATGACAATAACAACAATGATGATGGTGGTGATATGAAGAGGAAGTAGAAACAATGCTTTGAGATTGTCTTCCAGAAATATGACAATCCGAATTATTGATCAAATTCTATTTTTAGTATAAAAAGGAGTACCAAACACACATTTTAGTTCCACTAGACAAATATTGATTTCATATGAAGTCAGTACAACCTCAGTAAAGCAAAATTAATCTGCTTTGGAGTTGATTTGTTACAGCAGTTATATTTTATCATTTACGTATATGTAAAATAAATTTAAAATTTTCAAAATATGCTAAAGAATTTTAGGGCTTAACCATTTCTTCTAAATCTTCTCTTGAAGAGGTTGCAGGAAATCTGAACTTCCAATGACAATTTTTAGATGTTGAGATCTCGAGTTTACATCAGAGTGACTTCCCATTGTCTAGTCCAGACCAAAGAATGAATTTTTAACTTAATAATACAGTGCAACCATATATTACAACAATGAGCAATACTCACTCGTGGTATCTATGGTATGTAAAGAAAAAGAAAAAAAGGACACATGACTTAGTAGATATTTTTGTTACAAAATAAAAAAAACAACAACAAACAAACAAGAAAACGACATTGTTTTGAAATAAACAGACCTGTAATTCACGAAGAAAACTTGTCACGACACTATTGCATGTCAAGCATCTGAGGCTGACGACACAGGTACTGCCTGTCAGTGTCGAAGCACATTCATTGACAAACAGAAAGTCATTGATGTCTGAAATCATGGTTTTTGCTTAAAACCTCCCGAGGTTGAAGATTGACCCTCAGAATATTTGACACAATACCAGTATTTGGTACACGTGTCCGTGGAATAATTTATACGCTCTATGTGTTAATTCAATGAGCCGGCAATTCAGATGATGGAACAACTAAACGATCTTCGTCGAAACTGGAGATCCACCCATCCATAATTAAACAATCTTTGTCATGTTAAATAACCCAGCATTATAATGTTGATTTCTGACCCTGTGTGTGTGTGTTTGCATATGTACATTTACCTTGATGTTGCTTAACCTCGGTCAGCTCTAAGCGGAGGTAATGAATACGTACACCACCCGTTTTCGGCGTAACAAAAACCCTAACCCTAAATACCGGGTGTACGTATTCTTTACTTTCGCCCAGCTCTGATTGCACTAACTCTATGGGCAAAGACATTCCAGTCATGCCCACCCCTATCTTATTCAGACAATGGTATGGTGTGGTGTACACCACGGCTACTCAAAGTGGTGGTCCGCGAGCCATAAGCTGCCGATATGCGGCGAGTTTCCAGAAAAGAATAAAACATTATATAATGCTTATGTAATATTGTATTATTTGTTTACAAAATAAATATAAGATAAAAAAAAATGTCTACTTTTATTATATTCATTACATCTATTGTTTCCGGTACTAAGTATTACTGGTCCCTGGCACATTGGGGGAAAAAAAACTGCCGGTACACCACATCAGATAGTTTGAGAAGCACTCGTGTACACAATCTCAGTTATCATATCACCAATACTACAAATGATGATGATGGTGATTGAGATTGTGTTGGTGATTAGCTGGTCACAGTTTTGTTGGTGGTGAGAGGTGAGAGAGGTATCACTGGAATTAATATCAATGATGGTGATTGGTGACAGTGGTGTTCTCATCTCCACAACCACTACTGTGCTGTGGTATTGGCGTCATTCACCATCGATGGGTTGTTTATAGCTGGTAGAAGGCATCAATAATACAACTACATCATCACCATCAATAATACAACTACAATCATCACCCTAATCACAACTAACCCTACAAACACTCACCTACAACCCACCCGTAATTCTTTAATGACAAACAACATTAACACCCGCAATAAATCAATGTCAGTTGGTATATCTACTTACCTTCACCAAAGTATTGTCCTCCACCAAGAGGCGTAACCAGTTTCTAAAGTTGTGAGGAGCGAGCAGATACAAAAAGGCACCGAGATACATACCAAACACTCTTCAGCATTTCTCTTATCATTTCATTATATAATATTCCATTAGTTATAACATACGTAATTGTATTTTATGTCCATTAATTTCTTGTTTCAGTAACAATGTCATTATGTATGAAGTTCACAACTACTGATATAGATAACTAATGAGTTTTGTAAAAATTGCCGGAGAGGCGTCAATTTGGAAAATGTGCTCGGGAGAAGCGGTCGCTTCTCTTGCTCCCCTGTTAGCTACGTTACTGTCTCCATCTCACAGGAAATCTCAATCCTTAAAAACGGAGGTACCACTGTTACGATTGTCAAATTCTCAGTTCTCCCTGAGAAGAAATTATAATCATTACATTTCCAAATATATACTCTTAAAATGAAAGTGTAGAATAACTTTAATCCGGTATGCATTATGGATTATTTGAAGACAGATGACATTATTGCAACCCAGAAAACGTGTATGTGCGCAGACGAAATGGTTTAGTAAACAATACCACCAAAATAAAAAAGGGATTTCTGCAGTACGTACCTGACAGAAGTACGGAAACTTTAGAATCTGTTATAAAGGGGAATGTGTTGCCTGTTCCAACAATTTCCACCGATAAATGGGCCAGCTATCGAAATCTCCAGCAACTTGGCTGCATTTACAGAACAGTGAATCATAAATTTCGAGGATTCAGATACCGGGGCAGGTGTTCTGTTATTTAATTTAATTTTATATTTTCCTTGATTCGCTCGAAATAGCAGCATGCACAAATGAACGGGCCGCGTTTAAAAAAGTTTCATTACAATTGAATATATTTAAAAATTGGAATTTTTGAAAATAAAATTTTTCAGAACCATTAATTCCGTATTTGTTACCGTGTAAATTAATCAGTTAAAAAAATGCAAGTCCTCACAAAAAAAAATAATAGCAACAAAAAAGTAACAAAAAGAATGAAGTGCGTGCTCGACACCTATAGATTTAGCTGTTATTTCTAGCTATTCCAGGATAACTGTCTCACGATGGATTTTCTCCGTTTCGCTAGACGTTTTTTTGTTGTTTTTTTTTTGTTGTTTTTGCACTACGCATCTCGAAACGATGATGGAGTAGGGGTGAATGAGCTTCCGAAAATTTTTTTTGAAATTCACGATTTTTTAACCTGTGACCCCGCTCCATTATACTCTTGGAATACAATAAAATAATTAAAAATAACAGAAAAGAGAAAAATCATTTTAGTGGTGGTTTACTTTTATGAGGACTCGATGAGTGTGTGTGGGAATGTTTTAATTATATGGATTTTAAAATTTCTTTCTCCTAAAAATGTGGAGTGCATGTGATGTGTTTCAGAATATAGAGTAACTATATGAGGGGAAAATTTTTTTTTACTGGTACTTGGCTATTGTGAAGGTACGATGTAAGGGGAATGGGAAAGATAGATGTTTAAAAATTATGGATTTTTTTTTTCAGTAAAAGCTTCCCTCCCCAATTGTTTTGAAATGCGGGATGCAACAAAAGAGAAAGAAAAGAAAAAAAATGAAAATCCCGGCTAAAACGGAGAAATTTTAACTTATGTGGAATAACTATTCCGAAAGTTCGCCGGAAACAAGTAAAGATTGGTGACAGGAAAGGCATCCGGCCATAAAAAAAGTGCTTCAACACATTCTACCCGACCTATAACAGTGGATGATGACGAACATAGAGAAACACAGAGAGTAGAATTCTTTGTTGTTTAACTTCGTAAATAAAATGGGAATAAGTCAGAGAGAGAATGTTTCACAATGTACGTTGCCAATTACTATTAATTGGTGCTGGATTTTAATAGGTCATAACTAGTATCGACTTGTTTTTCCCGTGTTTATATTTTTTCTTGCTAATATATGAATGAAAATAAATAAAAAAGTAATGGTAATCTTCAAGTTTAGGGGGGTAAAAAGTAAATAAAAATATTCAAGGGAAATAACTGAACGACTTACCATTATTATCCGTTTTCTTTTAGCTGTTTATAAATAAATCACACACGTGCTTTTTTTTTTTTCTTCTAAAACTGCATGCGACGGAATTTTTTCTTATAAAAGTTTAAAATGTTTTTTTCTTTTTCCAAAACGGAAACGAAATGGTTTGCAGAAGTACCCGACGGAACGGAGTCAAAAACAACAGGCAGAAAAGAAACAATTGTGCATGGAGAGAACTTTGTCGATGGAAATGATAATGAAATTCAACAGATAAATTTCTAGGACTTGCATGCTGATCTCAATGAGATCGTGTTCATTAAAAATAAATATTTATTAATGAAATTTTCTACAGTTATGCTCCAGATGTTTGAATATATTGCACTGTAGAAAATTTCATTAAATGAACACGATCTCGCCGAGTGAGGGTCACCAAACAGTTCTAGAAATTCACCTACTCAACATTATACACTTCAGAAATGGCAGCCAAAAAATAAACAAACGTTTTTTTCTTTTGGGATTGAATTCCGCCATAGAAATGCATATAGATAAGATGAGATTGAGGATTTCGTTTTCAGCAACAAGATGTTGTGCAGCCGGTCTTCCACTAGGCATTTTCGATTTCTCATAAGAAACTATGATATTCAATCACATGTGTGATTTATTTATAAACAGAGTAGTACGGAGAATACTGGTAAGACGTTCAGTTACGTCCCTTGAATATTTTTATTTATTTTTTTTACTCTCCTAAACTTAAAGATTATCAAAAGTAATACCTAAGGCACATAATCCACAAATATTTGTTAAAAAGAATTAATGGACAATCTTCGAATATGCTGTGTTCAAAAGTGCAGAATTTATTAATTTATTTCATGGTCGACGTAAATTATCTCCCTTTAAATATACACTCTGCATTATGATAGCTTTATATTAATTATTGTTATATATAATATATAAATAACATAAAGAAAACATTATTATTATTATTCAAATATTCAAAGTTTCATCCTTTCGAAGTCGATAAAATAAGTACCAACTGAATTCTAGGGTTGAATTTCAGCTGAACTTTGGTGGGAAGTTGAGCACTCCCCTCAAAATTCAGGCCTTGTGCCTATAGTAGAAAGGACTATCATTATTATGAATTTAAAAAGAAACAAAAATTATCATTAAGTTTTGCGCTACAAGTTTAAATCCGGAAGTGGCCAACTTTGTGCTTCGACCGGGATCGATCACATATAGTCTAAATCAAATACTTGGGTCAATTTAATTGACTGCTTCCCTTCTCAATTGCAGAAATTATTAATTATATCATTTTTAGAAAATAATATTGGACCACGTAGACTCGTCACAGCTCACATTGTATTGATTTCTTGGAAGTAAGGGAAATAACTGTTGGTATTTAGCTTTTTTATACCGTTATTGAGAAAAAAATCGCGTTGTTGAGTACAGATTTCCAACGAGACGATTCATGGTTTTTATGGTAGCGAATGTCATACGGACTCGTTCTAGTACAAATATCTCAAAGGACCTCTCTTTGAAAAATGCATTTTTTCGAAAAAAATGTTTCGGATTCCTACGTTTTAGATGTCGGAGATTACGAATATGTAAAAAAAAAAAAAAAATTTTTAACCCCCTTCCGTTTAAAATTTTGAACTTTTTCGAAATTTTTTCCCCTATGTTTTAGATGACGGAGATTCCGAATATGCAAGAAACCACGTTTTCAAAATTTTAAATTCAATAAGCATATAGATATGTGTATAAAAAGATAGATAGATAGATATGAATTTCTTCCTGGGGCTAAAAACAACAGTAACACCGTCCTCTATACTATAGAGTCTATAGGACCACCACATTTAGTTGACAAATATATT
>NC_068981.1:154097723-154098810 GCF_001194135.2 Octopus bimaculoides
GAAATGCTTTGCGGTATTTCGTCTGGCTTTATGTTCTGAGTTCAAATTCCACTGCGGTCGATTCTGCCTTTCATTCTTTCGGGGTCGATAAATTAAGTACCAGTTGCGTACTGAGATCGATCTAATCGACTGGCCCCCATCCCCCCAAAATTTCGGGTCTTGTGTCTGTGGTGTATGCGTGCGAGTAGATGTAATCGCCTTACCTCGGTTTTCCTTTCGTCGACTGCGAGTCTGTCTTGCGGTATCCAATCCTTGAAGCTTGCCCCCATCTAATAGTTCCTAGTTTAACGAAGGCAGCGTAATCGCTCTCCGTATACGCTTCTCTCAACCTCCGTTCGATGTTCTCCGCGTTCAACCTCTCTTCCTCGTCCATCTCTAAATACAGGGCCAGGGCGCTCCCTTTCAAGTATAGTGCCATGAGACTCGCCACATCACTTATTCCTTGTAGCTTGGCAACGGTGTCTAGAGTAGAAAAGAATATTTTTATAACAAATCATACAAAACAGAAAAAAATGGGTCTTTACCCTTTGATCTAAGTATTTGATTTAGACTATATTAATAAAATTAATAAACACGAAGACTAGAAAAATTAATAACCAGGAAAACTGAAAAAAAATTCAACATCTTATTGAATCTGATAACATTTTCATAACAAATCATACCATTCCTATTGAGGAAGCCAAAAGTCAATATATATAAACATGTACACCTTTTATTAGATTTTGCTGGCTGTGTGGTAAGTAGCTTGCTTACCAACCACATGGTTCCGGGTTCATTCCCACTGCGTGGCATCTTGGGCAAGTGTCTTCTACTATAGCCTCGGGCCGACCAAAGCCTTGTGAGTGGATTTGGTAGACAGAAACTGAAAGAAGCCCGTCGTATATATATATATGTGTATATGTTTGTGTCTGTGTTTGTCCCCCAACATCGCTTGACAACCGATGCTGGTGTGTTTACGTCCCCGTAACTTAGCGGTTCGGCATAAGAGACCGATAGAATAAGTACTAGGCATCCAAAGAATAAGTCCTGGGGTCGATTTGCTCGACTAAAGGCGGTGCTCCAGCATGGCCGCAGTCAAATGACTGAA
>NC_068981.1:154100562-154105824 GCF_001194135.2 Octopus bimaculoides
TTTCTACTCTAGGTACAAGGCTCGAAATTTTTGGGGAGGAGGCCAGTCGATTAGATCGACCCTAGTACGCAACTGCTACTTAATTTACCGACCCCGAAAGGATGAAAGACAAAGTCGACCTCGGCGGAATTTGAACTCAGAACATAAAGACAGACAAAATATCGCTAAGCATTTCGCCCGGCGTGCTAACGTTTCTTATTTCTTTACTGCCTACAAGGGGCTACACACAGAGGGGACAAACAAGGACAGACAAATGGATTAAGTCGATTATATCGACCTCAGTGCGTAACTGGTACTTATTTAATCGACCCCGAAAGGATGAAAGGCAAACATTTCGCCCGGCGTGCTAACGTTTCTGTCAGCTCGCTCCCTTAAAACATCAGTAATATTGGCACAGGTATGGCTGTAAGGTTATTAAGTTTGCTTTGTAAGCACCTGGTTTTGGGTTCGATCCCACTGTATAGCAGTGCATTGAAAGAAATATAGTGGAGAGAAACAATATAGAAGCCCATTGTGAATGCGTGCGTGCGCTTACGTTTATGCCGCTTTCAAACCGATACTGTTACCGGACGTGGTTCCTCCTGATGATGTCTTGAGCTATCTGGATTCTATAAAGGAGCTGTTGTGGAAGCAGACCACGAAACGTGGTTGAAATTCCTTGCGCTACCGTGCTATTTAAATTATGAAGAGTTATTTCCCTTACACGATTTACAGTTTTAGAGCCAGTATCAGAGTATTTAAGAATGCGTAGGAAATGACGCTAACCATAGTTTCATACAGGTATGTTGAAGGTGTGGGATAAATATATATTCATCTCTCTGTACAAAGGCTTAGTGTAAAAAAAAAAAAATCTTTTCTAGTTTTAATTTTTTTAGTCCTTTATTGAAGAGGCAAAAATAAAATAAAGGTATTGATCAGAATTTGAGTCTTCATTATGGGAATTCGCATTTCAAAACCGATATTTAGTGTGTCCAAAGAAAGGCTGCTCGCCTCTGTTTTCCTCGTCTAAAATTAAATGACAGACTTTTATTGAGAAAAGTTAGATTTAATAGATTACTTCTGATCCAGGAGAAATTTTGTCTCATTTATTTAATCAAGCTGGATCCTTGGGGGTTCATGAAAACTAAAACGTAAGTTGGAAATCAAATAATTTAAAAGGTAGTGTCCTTTCACAAAGTGGGTTCTGTGAAAAAACATTTTAGGGTTCTGCAAGATAAAAGCTCTTTTAATAAATTCAACAAAATATATTTTATCCAAATAGAAAATTGATATATAAATATCAAAGAATAAGTCTATGGTAAAAAAAATTTATTTCGTAAAAATTCAAATTTGTTTTATCAAAAAAAGGTATTCATCATTTCAAAGTTATGTTATGTGTATGTGTATGTGTGCCTGCACGCAGATGGATGGATGGTCGGTCAGTTGTCTAAGGATCCATAAGTCAGAAAAAATAAGCATTTGTATGTTTGTCAATAGTGTAGGTATATTAATCAAAGTATGCAGTATCATAGAGCCATTTCAGCTGAGCTAACTACTCAGTATGTTAGACAATCAGGTGATTATCTAAGACTGTGTTCATCAGAGTGGCTGGAATGGAAAAAAAATATGGCGACAGCTCTCTTATTTCAAGTGAGGAAGTGTGCTGTGGGTATTGTGAAAGGGATGAAATGAAACTGCTGGAAGCAATTAAGAGATGGGATTCCATCAAAAGTTTTATCCCTTACCGAAAAATACCTGAGTTGTAATTGCCAGAAAAGTGTGGATTTGGATGCAGGCAATGTGGGGTTGATATGTTTACAAGGGGAGGAGATGGGGTGAGTACCAAAACCTTTAGACTTGGAGAGTTAGGGTTAAGCATGTAACTAATCCTATCTTTAAATACTCTGGGTTCCAATTATTTGATCAGTGGTATGGTCTACTCATTGAATTAACATGTGAGTGACAGAGTACTCTACAGGCATATGTGTTGTTAATATAATTCTCAGGGGGAATCAACAAGACACACATGTGACAAAGCTGGTCCTTTTGAATTGCAGCTAAATCCCATCTGATGGACTTTCAAACAGTTTCCAAACAAGAAGTGCCCCTAAGCTACATTAAAAGATACTTGCTTAAGATGTCACAGAGAAGGACTGAATTCAGAACCTCATGATTACAAAGTGAAGCTTTTAATGTTAGGTCAAGCCTGCATTCTTTTTGACATGTCTCATAATAGATTTATGTACGTCAGAAAAGTTGAGAAGAACCTTAACCTGTTAGCATTCAGATTGCTCTGTTAAATGTATTAATTATTTATTCACATTGTTTTTAGTTAATCATCCATTATTTTGTAGCTTTGAGATTTCAATGATGTGATTGTTTATTTTTAGAATGATATTGTAGGGAGAGTGTGAGACTCTGGATATGGACATTTTGAACATAAAACCAGTAGAATGTTTTGGCCAGATATAATTGGTTTAAATGCTAAAGCACTGATTTGTTAGAAAAAAATTTCCAAGCAAATACCAACATTTTAGAGCCATTTAAAGCAAGAATATTTGTATAAATGAAGAAAGATATTTACTTCAATTTAAAGATGTTGAAATTTTTTATATTACATGACAATAAACCAAATCCAACCCATTTTTTTGTTTAATTTTCTTCTGTTGATTTGCATCAGACAATGTCTTTTAATGGTAATAATACTGGGGCTCACAATTTCTCACAGGAATATTGGAGCCATTGGTGGGTTATACTCTCTACCACCCAGAGCATTTAAATCAGTAATTTCTGGTCCAAATATTATATCTATTTTATGTTCAAAATGGCCAGATCCAGCTTTCACAACTATCCTACAATGTAGGGTAAACAATCACATCATTGAAATCTTGGGAAAATGTGTAATACATTTGATTTAATAATCTGAATGCTAAAAGGTTTGTTTGAGATTTTCAGCCCCTGTTTGAAGAAATCAGGTAGACACTAATATCACTCAATTAAATCAACTCTGTAATTGACTGGAACTTGTTTATTTTGTCAAATCCTGAAGGATCAATTTTATGATTCTGAATTATCCACAGTCCACATTGAACTATTCAATTGTATATTATTATCTGCAATCAGTTGTCATGACTGTGACTGTTCATGGCTTTGGTATGACTTGATAAGCTTTCTCCATGCTGGTCAGTTTTTTGCTTGAGTTTGCCATTTATTAATTCCTTCATATTCATCAATTCCTTCATATTCATTTTTGCAGTATCTTTGAATCTCAGTCTAGGTCTTCCATGGTTTCTTTTCCCCTTGCATAGTTAGGAGTAAAGGAGTTGATTGGACTGTCTGTTGTTGTCCATCCTGTGTATGTGTCCCAACCAATGTAAATTTCTATCAATGAGGATTTTCATACAATGAACCAATCCATGCCAGCATGGAAACAGGACATTAAAATGATGGTGGTGGTGATGATGATGATGATGATAATTGACATAAAAAAAGTGAAATTCAATACTGATTCATTAGAGAGTTACAGCTGGTAAAGTTAATAGGGTGGTGGTTCACTGTCTAGAGGACTGACTATTTATTTCCTGTCATTACTTATGTACTTCAGTTCCTGACTTAACACTTGTTAGCCCAACCTTAATAGCTATAAGTACTACTTTCAGCAACAGTATCAACTTAAGTGACAGATGGTATTTGACACCAGGTTGGCACTGATTTAACAATCCTATCATCAAAAACATTCCAGCTTTATTAACATACATTTCCTTATCACATTCCTTGGGGGTCACTCTGCCATAATTAATATGATCTGTTCGACTAAAACTCTCAGCAGGAAAGCACTTGCCAGACCAAAATAGCAACCTTGGTTTCTTCAATGCTGAAGATGTTGTTGGATGGGAAAAGCTATTTAGTGACATGAATGAGAAGAAGGCACACATCTACCAGCAATATGGTGTATGTACCTCAGGATAATGAAGGTTGAACTGTTGGATAAAACCATCAACTGAAATATCAAACTATTGCCACATCGCCATAAGCTTGCTAAAGCATGCTCAATGACTCTGTAGCAGACTTCCCAAGTTTAACACAAAATTTCATGTTAGCTCTTTGCTCCTGTCCATGACAAAATCACAGCTACAGCATACATGTGATCACAGAAACACAAATTTCACAACTTGCGAAGTAAACACAGTGATGTCACTTGGCACACTGCCTCATGAAGGTCACTGCTAGCTCTTACTGTGCATGCAACCATATGCTGCCATCAGTTGGCATGCTACGGAACTAGTCCTGGAACTTTTTGATGCCGCCTTATTATCACACACCAATAATAATTCAGTCTTATCTCTTGTGTAATACACCTTTTTCTTTCACTTCATTTGTGTCTCATTATTCACACTGTTGGGTAGTTAGTGTTAGGAAGGGCATCCAGCTGTAAAAATCGTGCCAAAACAGACACAGAAGTATGGCCTGACAAGCTCCTGTCAAACCGTCCAACCCATGCAAGCATGGAAAGAAGATGTTATACGGTGATGATGATGATGATGATGAACATGCACACTCACATTACACACCCAGTGAAACATGCATGTTTCATTTCTTTCCAGCTTTTACAAATCCTCTGTATTTAAAACCCGTGACTTGCTACCATGCAACATTGCACTTTGTACTCAAGAATCATGCAATCTGCCCTTCAAAGCTGAGAAGGACGTCCTTTGTTGTCTGCAGAGGCAGTAGCTTCCTGAAGTCTTCCCATTTCAGTCTTATTCTTACTTTGGCAATTATGCTTTCAGAAAACCCACCTACTCTACACTGCAAATTATGTCACAAATATGTAACAAAAGCTATCAACTACGTCTAAGTAGCCTCCTGTGTATTTGAAAGAATGTATCGCATCTGTACTCTAACTACCTTTATACATCTGACACATACAAAGTCTAGTCTACCTTCTCTGTCAACCTACCTGTGTTCTCCTTCCCATCTCTCTCTCTCTCTCTCTCTTTGTCTCCCTCCCTCCCTCCCCATTTATGTATGTGTATCTGTCTATCTATACGTGTGTGTCATCATCATCATCGTTTAACGTCCGCTTTCCATGCTAGCATGGGTTGGACGATTTGACTGAGGACTGGTGAAACCGGATGGCAACACCAGGCTCCAGTCTGATTTGGCAGAGTTTCTACAGCTGGATGCCCTTCCTAACGCCAACCACTCAGAGAGTGTAGTGGGTGCTTTTACGTGTCACCCGCACGAAAACGGCCACGCTCGAAATGGTGTCTTTTATGTGCC
>NC_068981.1:154107324-154115213 GCF_001194135.2 Octopus bimaculoides
AAATTGATTCGCTCCCTAATTAGTTGGGCTATGACCCTCTCTGTAACTTTCATAACCTGATCTAACAGCTTGATGCCTCTGTAATTATTTGTATCTAAAGCGTCCCCTTTACCTTTGTAGCAGTTGACTATGATGCTGCTACACCAGTCATAGGGTATGACTCCTTCGTGTATCACCTGGTTCGTAATACGGGTGACTAGGCTATAGCCAACACTGCCGGATATTTTGAGCATCTCTGCAGTGATTCCTGATGGGCCGGGGGCTTTCCCGGTCTTCATACTCTTAATTGCTTTATCTACCCTGGTACTATCAACTCGGATAGCTGGTCCCTCTATTGGGTCGACATAAGGCAGGCTCTCTTTCTCCCATTCATTCTCTTTATTGTGTATGATAAATGTATGTATAGTACAGTGTACAATTATTGGAGTAAATGAATATATGATGTGTGGGGGTTGTTTATAATATTCTAATGCTTATTTGTTTAGGCAGTATGTGGTATAAATTAGCGAAGAACGTTTTATACTTCTTGCAATGAATGAGGTACAGTGTTTTCTAATTTGGAGTTGGACTAAATGACTACAGGGTTTTTAGTCCAAAAGTTGCCATGCTCATTGCAGTGTGCAGCTTGGCAAATGCATTACTCAGCTTCAATCAGCCTTGCTTGAAGGTAGGGCATCTTGGCAAATGCATTACTCAGCTTAAATCAGCCTTGCCCTAGAAGGTAGGGCATCCAATTGTAAAACCACTTATGTTAACAATATGTAAATATCAAATTTAAACCAAGCACTCACATCAAAGCTAGCAAGGTAAAATTAACATAGCAGAAGAAAATATGAAGTGTAATGGTGAGATATGATATTAAATAATAATCTCATATATTGTGACAGATGTAGTTCTAATTATTTCATGTATAATGGTATGCTACTTTAAGATATGTTATACTATAAAACAGGACAGTATACGAACAAAAGACTATACAGATTTTTTAAAATTCTGTATAAAGGTGCAGGTGTAGCTGTATGGTAAGAAGCTTGCTTCCCAGCTATATGGTTCTGGGTTCAGTCCTACTGCATGGCACCTTGGGCAAGTGTCCTCTGCTGTAGCCTCAGGTCAACCAAAGCCTTGTGAGTGGATTTGGTAGATGGAAACTGAAAGGAGTGATCATGTTTGTGTGTGTGTGTGTGTGTGTGTGTGAGAGAGAGAGAGAGAGAAGGAGAGAGTGTGTTTGTGTCTGTGTTTGTCCCACACCACTGCTTGACAACCAGTGTTGGTGTGTTTATGTCCTCGTAACTTAGCAGTTCAGCCAAAGAGACTGATAGAATAAATATCAGGCTTAACAAAAATAAGTACTGAGGTTGATTCATTTGACTTAAAATTCAAGGCAGTGCTCCAGAATGGCCTCACTCTAATGACTGAAACAAGCAAAAGAAGTTTTACTTACAGCAATACTTTGATGATATTTTATCCTTTATTTGAAAGATATCCAAAACTGTACTTTTAAATTTCATTATTTTTTTTATATATTATTTAATATATTTTTACAATAAGTGAAATTTCCCAGCCTCCTGAGATAAGTTTGTTACATTAATAAACAGAGAATTGTATTCTTATCAGTTAGTCGTCTTACCTTGGCTTTACTCATTTTCAGTGCATAGATAAAGTTACAGACACTTTGGCAGAAGTCCTACAGGCAGATACATTCCAGAGAATAAATATTTGTTTCTAGTGATGATTGCAGAGTATATTAATAATTTTATTAAATTTCACAAATGAATCATTCAAAATTCTCCAGAACAACAAATTATTTGTTTAACCCTTTAGCATTCAGATTACTCTGTAAAATTTTAATGCTTATTTATTCACATTGTTTTGAATTAATAATGCGTTATCTTGTAGCTTTAAGATTTTGATGATGTGATTATATACTTTTAGAATGACAACGTAGGCTAGGTGTGAGTGGCTAGATCTAGTCAGTATGACCATAAAAACAAGTAAAATATTTTGGCCAGATATGGCCAGTTTAAGTGCTAAAGGGTTAAACCAATTTGTTTTAATAATGATAATAATAATCCTTTCTACTAGAGGCACAGGGCCTGAAATTTTGGGGGTGGGGTAAATCAATTTCATTGACCCCCAGTACTCAACTGGTACTTAATTTATTGAATCTGAAAGAATTAAAGGCAAAGTTGACCGCGACAGAATTTGAACTCAGAACATAGCGCCAGACGAAATACTGTTAAGCATTTTGCCCAGTGTGCTAATGATTCTTCCAGCTCACTGCTTTAAATAATGATAATAATAATAATAATGGAGAAGACCTGTAAAGCCAAGTGAGATTGTCGTTATGGCTGATGTTGGTGTTATGTAACTGGTACCTATGCTGGTGGCATGTGAAAAGCACCCACACACTTTTGGAGTGGTTGGTGTTAGGAAGAGCATTCAGCCACAGAAACCGGGCCAAATCAGATTGGAACCTGGTGGAGTTCCCTAGCTTACCAGTTTTCAGTCAAACTGTCCAACCCATGCCATCATGGAAAAATGGACGTTAAATGATGATGATGGTGATGATGAGTTATTGTATGCAGTTCTCAGGTGCACTACAAAAAGTGCTGCAGAGTGAGATTGAACCTGAAACCATGTGGTTGCAAATCGAGTTTCTTAACCACTTTACCATGCCTGCGCTCCTTTTGTTGATAAATTTATACTTGATGCTGTTTATTCACATAATATAAAACTATATATAGAAAAAGAACTATTGGTATATGAAGAATAGTTTCCAAGAAAGTATGTAATTTTAAATAAATTTTTTAAGTACATATGTTTTATTCCTTTATTTTGCTAATTTTTAAGAATTGCTTTGCAGTCTTTGATGCTTCTTTTACTAATGCCAATTATTTACAAAAGTAAAGACTGTAAGCACAGAGTTGGCTATGTGGTCAAGGTCAATTCCTACCCACATGGTTTTGGGTTCAGTTCCACTGTGTATCACCTTCAGCAAGTGTTTTTCTACTACTAAGGCTGTTCAAAGCCTTGTGAGTGGATTTTGTCGACCGAAATTGAAAGAAGCTCGCCCATCGATCCATTGATCCATCGATCCATTGATCCATCGATCCATTGATCCATCGATCCATTGATCCATCGATCCATTGATCCATCGATAGATAGATAGGCATAGACGAAAATGTATCATATGAAAGCACTGTGAATAAAGATAGAGAGACCCAAGAATATTGCACCAGACTTAGGAAAACATGGCAGTTGGAACTCTCCTTTTACAACAAAACAATATTCTACAATGCATTTGCAGTACCAGTGCTGATCCCAACATTTGGGATACTTGATTGGTCTGTAGGGGAAATCCACTCCATAGATATCAAAGCTCACAATATACTGACAACAACCGGGAACTTCCACAGAAACAGTGATATTGACAGGCTCTAACTTAAAAGAAATGAAGATGATAGAGGCCTGAGTTCAGTGCAGATGGTCTTTGAATGCTGTATGGTATCACTCAGGCAGCATCAGCTAAACAACAGCAGCAAAAATAAATATATTAATGTAGTACTGAAAAGTGAAGTGAGCATCATTGTACGAGTTGGCAGTGAACTCCTCAAGGAACACTTTCTTCCTGATGATCTCCTACACAGCCCCAAAACAGCTGGGCCCTCTTACCTCAGAGTAGACCTGGATAAAAAGCACTCAGCATACAAAAAAAAAAGACCATGCATGGGTATGTTGCCCAGAAGCTTGAAGAAGACAGTAGAATTGACATGAAGTGCAGCCTCTCTTGGATACAAGACCACTACATTACATCACACTTTGAAGGATATGTGTTTGCAATCCAGGAACAGGAGATTGCCACGAAGTACCTTGTGAACAAGAGAGACAGTGACGCTTTTGTAATCCCAATGTGCAACTGCATGCATAGGCTATGTCATGTTTTTGTTGAAGAGATTATGCATGTGATTAGCAGCTGTCCTGAAATGTTGTCACAGTACTACATCCCTATGTGACACGATCTTGTTACTAAAACAATTTACAATGCCATCCGCAAAAAAGACTGTCCTGAAATAAGCTTCGAAAATCCCTCTGTTATGGAATACATTCATAAACACCAACTCAAGGAATACTGGTGGAATATTTCCATCAAAACTGCTGTCAAATGTAAGCATAACAGACCGGATATTGTTGCTTAAGACAGAGGGGCAAAGGTATGTAGCATCATAGAGATTAGCTGAACTACAGATATAAATACCTCTTTGAAAATCTAAGAAAAAAAGAGGATATCTATGGATAGCTGCTTCAAAACCTCCAGCTTCTATATCCAGACTATGAATTCATATTCATACCAATAATAATTGGAGTATTAGGTTTTGTTAGTAAATGCTTAAAGGAGAATCTGGATAAACTGGGATTTTCAGAAAGAGAAACTGACCAGCTGATTCGTACATTACAAGTCCAATTTGTGAGTGGAACAGTAAAAATATGCAAGAGTTTTCTCAAGTTCCAAATGTAAATCTGTCTGTGTTAACTACACCCCAGAGACGGAGCTTTGTATCTTTGTTAGAAACCGGCTCCCTCCTCAGTGGAAGATTTATAATAATTAAAAAATAGAATACGTACATACATACATACATACAAACACATACATACATTTGTATGTATATGTTTAATACCAGTGTAAAGTTATTTTTCATTGTAAAGTAAAGGATATTTGTTGGAAATATATTACAGTCTTCTCATTCTTTCTCATAAGATAACTGAAAATACTTTGTAAAATCATGCATTTTATCTTTAATAAGTTAATTTAGCTTTTTATTTTAAATAAGTTGATTTGGTATTTATCTTCTCTATAATCACATAATCTCTATAATGTTTCAAAAATTCCATTTTCTCATCAATAAAATTCAATTTTTTCAAATATTCTTTCATAAACTCTTTCAGATATTTTCATTCATATATGGACCACATCAGCTGATGGGTAAGTACAATTTTTAAAACAGTCTGTCTTCGATAATAGAAAAGATAAATTCTTAACAATCTTATTTAAAATAAATACAAAGAGTAAAATAGCAATTTTAAAATTATTTTCAGTTATTTTACAAGAAAGCGGGGAGAAAGTATAGAACATTTCCATTAAAATATAACCAATGAGAAATGACTTAATAAATAAAAAATCCTTACCAAAACTGAGAAATTAATGTTATCCCTGCATGGCACTTGTCATGAATGTAGATTCCCAGAGGCAATCATCATCATCATCATCATCATCGTTTAACGTCCGCTTTCCATGCTAGCATGGGTTGGACAATTTGACTGAGGACTGGTGAACCTCAGCAATGGTTGCAGAAATTCACCAAAGAGAAAAACACATAGGAAAGTCACGGACACATCTTCTTCCCCTATGCATAGACATCATTATCTTCATTTTTTAACTTCCACTTTTTTTGTGCTTTCATAGGTCAGACAGAGTTTATCGAGGCAGATTTTCTATGAGCAGATGTTCTCCCTGTTGCCAACCTTTATTTAATTCCAAGCAAAGTAATTTTTCCCCATTCCCAGATATGTTTCACAACAATCACACGATGTCAAAACAAGGAGACACAGACATACATGCACTCTCACACACATGCATGTGTATACATGTGAATATTGATGTCTTAGCTTCATATTATTTTGTGAATTAGTGAATTATTTAAAATTTGAATATGTATTTAAGTGAACTGTTATACTATTATTGTGTGATAAGAGCTGATATTTTAGTTTCAAATTTTAGTACAAGGCCAGCAAATTTGAAGGAGTGGATATGTCAATTACATCGACCTCCAGTGCTCAAGTGGTTATTATTTTATTGATTCCAAAAGGATGAAAGGCAGAGTCAACCCTGGTGGAATTTAAACTCAATGTGAAGACAGATGAAAAACAGCTAACCATTTTGCCTGGCATGTTAATGATTCTGCCAGCTTACCACCTTAGTAAATGTTTATGTATTGAAATAAGGAAACAATTGGAATTCCGTTATTTATTCTTTTATTCTTTTTGTTGTTTCAGTCATTTGACTGTGGCCCGGTAGAGTACTGCTTTAAAGGGTGTTAGTCAAAGAAATCGACCCCAGGACTTATTCTTTGTAACCTTAGTACTTATTCTATCGGTCTCTTTTGCTGAACCACTAATTTACAGGGACATAAACATACCAGCATTGGTTGTCAAGCAATGGCCGTGGGGGACAAATCCACTCACAAGGCGCAAGGCTATAGTAGAAGACACTTGCCCAAGGTGCCATGCAGTGGGACTGAACCTGGAACCATGTGGTTGGGAAGCAAGCTTCTTACCACACAGCCATGCTTGTGCCTATATTATATCTTATTAATTTATAGCTAGTTTAGATTTGGCTGTTTAGGAACTTGAATGTAATATTCAAAAGAAATGTATTTGTCCATTAAACATAGATATATTAGTTTCAAATTTTGTGAAGCTGGGATAGGTCACGGCTACAATCTCACTTGGCTAAGAAATAGATAAAATAAAAGGAATCTGAAAAGAAAAAAAAAAACGAGGTAAAAGTCCATTACATAGCTATACCAAATAAACTTAATTACGTGGCCAGGCACATATTTGTCTCTACAATGCTTGAGATCTGCTATGCCAATTCTTCACTTGTTTATTACTGACTCTCCAGCTTCAATTTCAATGTGAAGGAATGTAAATTAAGCCCCACCACCCCATTTTTTTTATTGTATTGATAAAGATGAGATTTCAAATATATCTTCAAGATGAAAAAAGGCCCTTTTTGAAATTTTGTTGAATATTCTCCTTCTCCACCAAACACAAATACATATATGCATACATACATACCTGCATGCCTGCTTTTTGCTTTTTGAAAGAGCAAAAGAAACTGATGTGGATTCTCCAAATCCAATTTATTAGTGGCACAGTGAATATTTGTAAGACATTCCAAAAGTTCTCCATCTGAAACCTTATGTGAATAGATGCACACACATGCATGTATGCATCAACAGTTCAACCAGTACACAAACTCAATCATATATTTACAAACATTGGGAACCCCTCTTAACTCAAAAAGTTTTGTTTTGTTAGCAACCAGCTTGAACTCTCAAGAAGAACTTAGATAAAACTCAAAGAAAAATCACACACACATACACAAAGTTTCTTTCAGTTTTTGTCAATCAAATTCACTCACAATACTTTGGTTGGCTTAGGGCTATAGTAGAAGACATTTGATCAAAATACCATGCCGTGGGACTGAACCCAAAACCATATAGTTAGGATGCAAACTTCTTAATAATCATGCAGTAATGCATGTAAGTGGGAAATACTTTACTGTGTTCCAAACCCTATCATATTTGTCTAGTAACCATTTATTTTTCTAATTAAAGTCAGTGAACTTTATTCTTCTTAATTTACTTTAGAGATTTGTTACAAACATTTAAATGCTATTAATTCATAGTTTCCTGACTGCACATTTCATAATTTTCCCATCTTTGAACATAAGTTCAATTCCTTAATCATGATTTAATTGCTTAAAAAGTTAATTTGCTAAATTTTTCAAAAAGTAGCACACAGGCCATTAATTGATAGATCAACAAACTTTAATGTTCCAATTTTGCGAATTTCATTAAAAAGAATGTCTTAAGATAGATGAGACACATTTCTATTTTAATTAGTACTTAGAAAATCTGAATTAAGTCAATAAATTTAAAGAATTAAAAAAAAAAGAGAAGTAAAATTAAAGACTGAAGAGATTACTACTTGAAAGAAACAAGGACTTTTTTTTTAAATATCGCAATAATTGCTTTAATAAATTGTCTGTTATCCTTTACTTGTTTTAGTCATTGGACTGTGGCCATGCTGGGCACTGCCTTGAAGGG
>NC_068981.1:154115331-154117152 GCF_001194135.2 Octopus bimaculoides
ACACACACACACACACACACACACACACACACACACACACACACACACACACAGTGGTAAGAAGCTTGCTACCCAACTACATGATTTCAGGTTTGATCCCACTGTGTGACACACTTGGGCACGTGTCTTCTACTATACTCTTGGGTTGACAAGCCTTGTCAATAGATTTGGTAGACCAAAACTGAAAGAATCCCATTGTGTGTGTGTATGTGTGTGTGTGTGTGTGCATCTTTATGTCTGTGTTTGTCCCCCAACCACTGCTTGACAACCAGTGTTGGTGTGTTTATGTTCCTGAACTTAGTGGTTCAGTAAAAAGAACTGATAGAATAAGTACTAGGCTTAAAAGAATAAATACTGGGGGCAATTCATTTGACTAAAAATTCTTCAAGGTGGTGCCACAGCATGGCTGCAGTGTAATGACTGAAACAAGTAAAAGATAAAACATATATATGTGTACATCAGCCTTTCTCGCAGTTTATGTCTACCAAATTCATTCACAAGGCATTGGTTGGCCCAGGGCTGTAATAGAAGACTCTTGCCCAAGGTGCTGCCACATTGTAGGACTGAACCCAAAGCCACATGGTTGCAAAGTGAGCTTCTTATCCACATAACCATGGATAATTTAGTAAAAGTAGTTGACATAGAAACCTTTCTGAGAAAAGCTGGTGCAACTTGGTTGCTGGAGATTCAATAGAATTTTTTTCTCTTTTATCCTTCATAATCCATTTCCTTTCCACAGAATGCTTGTCTGGTAAAGCAAGCAGTCAGTCATTCACATTAAAAAAAGCAGAACAAATTTTACATATTGTGTCACGAAGGAAGGACTTGGTAATAGGTTATGGAAACTTTGGGGGAAATTAAGTAGCCTGCTACAACATTTTTTTCTTCTTCTTTTCATTGCTTCTAAAATAATAAAAATGATAAAAGAATTATGTATGAATAATAACACAGAACAGTAATCCTTTTTTTAATCAGTGCAATGTTGAAAAAAGAATTAGAGGAACACTCACAAATGTAAAGTCAATGGATCTTCCAACAGTTTCAATGATGTGTATTTCTGTTGTTAAATCACTTGAACTACTTGCTCATTGTAACATTGTGTCTGAGTACTCCATAGCATACATGCATAGATATATACTAAGAAGGTTGCTTCTCAACCACATGGTTCCAGGTTCAGTCCCACTGTGTGGCACCTTGGGCAAATGTCTTTTACTATAGCCTCAGATGGATTTGGCAGATGGAAACTGAAAGAAACCCATTGTCGCCATCATCATCATCGTCGTTTAACGTCCGCTTTCCATGCTAGCATGGGTTGGACGATTTGACTGAGGACTCATGAGCTAGATGGCTACACCAGGCTCCAATCTTGGCAGAGTTTCTACAGCTGGATGCCCTTCCTAATGCCAACCACTCCGAGAGTGTAGTGGGTGCTTTTATGTGCCACCCGGCACAAACGCCAGTCAGGCGGTACTGGCAACGGCCATGCTCGAAATGGTGTATTTTACGTGCCACCTGCACAGGAGCCAGTCCAGCGGTACCGGCAACGATCTCGCTCGAATGTTTTTTCACGTGCCAGGTAGGTGAGGAAACTGTTTTGAGTACTCATATAAAAACTCCTATTTCATTATGTCAGCTATGGCCTAGTGATTCCAGCCTGGGACATCAGTTTTATGGAATTGTACCGAGCTGTGCCAATATAAGGTAAGATAAATTTAGTAATAATAATAATCATCATCCCTGGATAGAGTTTATAAATATTTTAATGCCATATCACCTGAAGAAATGAATGCATGAACAAAAAGCCACCTAATGTCCATGGAT
>NC_068981.1:154117742-154119514 GCF_001194135.2 Octopus bimaculoides
TGTGTGTGTGTGTGTGTGTGTGTGTGTGTGTGTGTGTGTGTGTGTGTGTGTGTATATATCCAGAAAGCTGGATATATACCAAATTCACTGAAAAAGTATTGGTCAGCCCAAACATGTAGTAGAAGGCACTTGCCCAGGATGCTGCCAGGTGGAACTGAACCCAAAACCATATGGTTGCAAAGCGAGCTTCTTAACCACACAACCATGTCTGACAAAGTTGACACTTTGAACTACATGTGCATACCATCTGATGGATTTTCACATTGTCCCCGTCTACTTAGATTCCTTTACAAGGTTTAGATTAACTCAAAGATATGGTAGAAGATACTTGCGTGAAATCCCACACAGTGGGATCAATTCCAGATCCTCACACAAAGTAAACATTTTAACTTGACCATGTGAATGTAGCACAATATACACTGAATATTCTACTATATTTTTAGCTTCTCATTCTCAATTTATTCTTTTATTCATGCTAAAATTGTTACAAACACCACCATAAAATCATGTAAATTATTGTATAATATGTCCATCTTTGATGAATTAAAATGAAAGTGATGAAAATATGACAGAGTATTCCTTGTAATGTTTTATATGGTGAATGCTGTGGAATTAAAGGGAAGTACTTATTAAGCTTATCTTCCAAGCAATTTTTATTTCTTATTTCTCTTTCCATTCCCTTACACTAATAATACTTTCTACTATAGGCACAAGACCTGAAGTTTTTTGGGAGGGGCTTGTCGATTACATTGACCCCATGACCCTGACAAGATGAATTGTAAGGATGACCTCAGTGGAATTTACTCATACATTAATAATAGCCTCCGTACACTCCTCTTCCTCCAACTCCATCCAAATAAATTTTGACAGTGCAAGGAAGGTGAAGAGAAATAACTTTAGTGTGAATTTCCTGAAACACCAGTAATAAATTCTTAACAAGTTCTATCTAGAAATGGATATGTATGCTAACAAAATTTGTTTAAATTTCATATAAGAAAAAATTATAAAGAAAATATATTTTATAATATATTCTCTTTTATTCACTAAGATTTGTAGATGTTTCTTTCATTATATAAAGTTTTTACATAATTTTTTTTGTATGTTTATATGGAAACCTTATCTTTTAAAATGAAATAGAGAGATAACGGAAGTCAAACACACACACACACACACACAATATATTGAATACTACAATACAGATCAATAAGTTAGTAAAGCTGACTCAAAGGTTTAGTCACGTGTCTCTGCTGCATCTGTGTATTAAAATTATATTTTACAACATGAAATTCTTATGGCAATCTAGAATAATAACTATTTTAGGTGATTTTTTTTCCAGTTTTCATTTACTGTACTAGAACACTCATAAAATGACTATTTACCATATTTTCTGTATAAGAATATTCATAAGATGGCTATTTACCAATGGCCAACATAATCTTGCATTGAGTAATTTCCAAAAAAAAAAAAAATGCTTTAAGCATTTTGGCAGTAATATATTTGGTAAGAAACTTGGCTCTCCAAACTGATTTTGTTTGTTCACTCTGGTCATAACATGCAAGTTGGAGGAATAAAAAGTAGAATTTTATGCAAACTTTATAACAGTTTACTTTAGTGTTATCACTATTTTATTTTCACTCAGGATTCTAATATTGGTTCATATATTTGCATAAAATTATAAATTTTTAGGGAAAGTGTGTGGTCAATCTGTGTCATGTTGCCTTACACATATTCAATTGATTTTAGAAAAGGAGAGAATATATAGAGTATATGTA
>NC_068981.1:154119798-154121566 GCF_001194135.2 Octopus bimaculoides
TATATATATATATATATATATGTATGTGTGTGTATATGTTTGTGTGTCTGTGTTTTTCCCCCCAACATCGCTTGACAACCGATGCTGGTGTGTTTACATCCCCGTAACTTAGCAGTTCGGCAAAAGAGACTGATAGAATAAGTACTAGGCTTCCAAAGAATAAGTCCTGGGGTCGATTTGCTTGACTAAAGGCGGTGCTCCAGGATGGCCACAGTCAAATGACTGAAACAAGTAAAAGAGTAAAAAAAGTAAAAGAGTATTTACTGATGAGGCAGTTAAAAATAATGACCTAAAGATTTTCTATGTCTATCTCCTATATGAAGAACATATATCTAAGATAAAGCTAATATACTTAATTTGATAGGCCACAAAAAAAAAGTAATCACTTAAAATTACACTTGCAAAAGAAATAAATATAATTAGTATTAATGATAATTCTTGTGAAAAAAAAGGGAGGTAACTCTGAAATAACAGTTGATTAAAAGCTGAATGAAAGCAATCAGTGGACAGAGGGCAGCCTGATCTTTGGTAAATTCAGTGACAAGTCAAGACATATTTTAGTCTTAGTGAATCTCCTCAGTAAAGTATGGTACAATGTGTACCTGCCACTGATGTTGGCAGCATGATCAATGAATAATTAATGAGTGCAAATAAAACATGAGGTAAGTTTAAATTACCGAATGGCAAGGAAGCTTCCACAGTGTATCCACTCCAAGAAATCTTATAATTGGGAAGGCCACCAAGTGTTCAATCACTGCATTACACTTTGAAAATTTAGAGCAGATAAGAAGAAAGAAGGATAATTGTCAAAGGAAAAATGTTTTAGAGCCAAACAATGGCTGGACACATTGCATAGCATTATAACTTGTGGTGAGGAAAACTGAGATTGGAGCCTTTATGTGGTCGCTAATTCTGCTAGAAATAGCAACAAAAATCTTTAAATCACTCCACACTATCTTAAAAAAGGTCTATTTCATATTGAACACTGTGGTCCTAGACACACTGTACCTGAACACCTTGGCCAAACATCTTAGTTCTGACATGGTGTTATATATCAACAACAACAACCTATAGAAATGCTATTACTGTTGTTTAACAGCAAATTATCTCTGACTGACTGAAGCTATAGTCAAAAGCATTTCAGTTGTGACCATCCTGTCTTTTAGTCAGGCACAGTGTACTTCAGATTGCATTATCCAACATGTCCAGTTTCTTTAAGCAGTAAGGTGTGGTTTGGGAGTGGGAATTGGTTGCTCTGTCTAGCATATTTAACAAACACATAAAAACTTCCTTGTTAGCTCACATGGGATGATAAAAATAGCCTTAGCAAGTTGTTTGGGTTGATGCTGTTATATGAAGATGAATAAAACTTATATAGTCATGATGTGTCATAAATTGAACTAATTTCACTTAATACTCAGATTTATGACACACGGATATTTTATTGTTTATCTGTTTCATATCACAATTGGTGAACCAGTATGCCATTGGGTACAGGCTTTCAGCAAGCTAATCTCTGATTCACCATATCTCTTAAAAGCAAGAGTGACAAGGGAGTGTCTTTAAATTATAGTAGAGACTGCAGCAAAAAGGGTACCATGTTTTCATTCTAGATTCTTCACTGATATACACTGGTGAAAGATACATACATACATATATGCATACACACGTATATAAACATACTCACGCATGCATATAAGACACATATATGTATGTATGTGTGTTTGTGTGTGTGTGTGTGTGTATATATATATATATATATATATAT
>NC_068981.1:154121576-154122325 GCF_001194135.2 Octopus bimaculoides
GTCAAGTCGTCCAACCCATGCAAGCATGGAAAGCGGACGTTAAACGATGATGATGATACACCCCACATACACACACACACATTTATACACCCACATACACAATTATACACAATCACACATACATAGATATATCACTGTATTGATTGGACTATTGGATTTTGCTATACAGCACCAGTTGCGATCATGTCCAGTAAATTCAGTCATTACCTCACTGCATGGAAAGTTCACTGTCATCAATTTACTACAGAATCTCCATTACTTTCATTTTTTTTTTTGCAATAAAATAGTTTTTAACTATTAATGGTAAAATACTATGGAGATATTTTCATAGTAAACTTTCCTCACGGTAAATTTTCCTTGCAGTGAACTTTCTTCATGGTGAATTGATGGCAGTGAACTCTCCTGTGATGAATTGATAATGGTTAACTTATCTGTAATTGGTCACAATGCACTGCTTTGCATTGTTATAGCTTCTGAGTGTTACCCCACTGGCTGGTTGGGCAAGCTAACATTCCCTCTGAATGGAACACTACTCCATTGCAGTGGACTAGAGCAACATGAAATGAAGTCTTTTACTCAAGAATACAATGTACTGCCAGCCAGCCTGGGAATCAAAAGCATTCTCTTGTGATTGTGAGTGCAACACACTAAACACTAGTCCATGTACTTTCATGTGTGTGTATGTGTGTGTGTGTGTGTGTGTGTGTGTGTGTGTGTGTGTGTGTGTGTGTGTGTGTGTGTGTGTGTGT
>NC_068981.1:154122335-154132465 GCF_001194135.2 Octopus bimaculoides
GATATTTCCTTTATCAACAAGGTGACGCCTTACAATTGTTCAATTGTGTCAATACATTCTTGTGTTTTTCTAAAGATCAGATTCAAACTAGTCTTTGAAGAAATTGAAACAATCGTATAGAGAGGCATTACATGGTTAGTAAAACACACACACACACACACACACACACACACACACACACACACACACACACACACACACAGGCATAAGCATACGTATTCAATGTAAGGTACATTTTTTTTTCTCTTTCTCTTGCTCATAATTCTTTATCTTCTTTTTGATCAAGAGCATTACCCAAAACTTCAGATTCTCTTCTGTTTCATTGTTTGGCATATTTATTTTCATGGTACACTCCTTTGGTTTTTGCTTTTTTTCTTCTGTTTTATATGTACACACTTTTTCAGGCACATGCTTTCACTTGTCTGACTTTGTGTATTATTTGTTTATTTGTCTCCTCTTTGCTTCATAAACTTACTGGTGTTATTTATGTAATTTTTATGGCGTTAGGAAGGGCATCCAGCTGTAGAAACTCTGCCAAATTAGATTGGAGCCTGGTGTTGCCATCCGGTTTCACCAGTCCTCAGTCAAATCGTCCAACCCATGCTAGCATGGAAAGCGGACGTTAAACGATGATGATGATGATGATGATGATGATGATGATGATGATGATGATTGCCCCATCTTATCAGACAATAGTCATATCAGATTCAGCCTGTAGTGAGACATTTATATGTCATTGGATTTAAGTGACAAAATCCTGTACAACACTTTTACCATTCTCTTGGTTGCCATAGTAGGTTTAATTAGTTTAAATGATCACAAATGCATAAAAATAATTTTTAATTCCATTAGACATTCTAAAATACTATTAAATTTCATTCAATTTTAAAAAGGGTAAAATTGAACAGAACTTATGGGATGACCTGATATAAGTATTGAGTAATTCTTCAGTTTAATGTTAAAATATTTTCATTATAATTCAACATAAAAATATATGTGTATGTGCGTGTGTTTGTGTGTGTGTGTGTGTGTGTGTATGTGTGTGTGTGTGTGTGTGTGTGTGTGCGCGCATGTCTGTGTGTACATTGTGAATGGAAATGTGTGAACTTTGACACATACACTTCCATTTGAAAGGTATTGACTGACCTAAGGTAATGGTAGTAGATATTCACCTAAGTTGTATATTAGGATTGAACTTGCAACTAGTTGGTTGCAAGGTAAATTTTCAACTCTACATCCACAGCCATGCCTGCACTTTTTCTTAGGGATATATATATATATGTATATATATCCACCTGTGTGTATATAATGTTTAATGGCATTTTTGACATATACACACACAAACACACACACTTCTGTGAACTTGTCCACTCTTTCCTCTTCTCCTATAAATCTGAAGTGTCAAACTTGTATAAGATAAACCATAAGGTATATAAACTCATATGTATGTATTACATCAGATGTAACACATACACATACCCATAGACACAAGAAAGTGCAGGTACTGCTGAAGAAACATCTTAGCACATACATATAACCATGAACATTTAACATACACTCACACACTAACATGTATATATGTACACACACACATGCATGCATGTGTGCACACGCACATACACATACACATATGCACAGAGGTGTATCGTTAATCATTAGATGCATCTAACCGAATGTATGTTATATTTTTAACACAACACAGAGAAAAAAACAGAAATACATATACATGCACAACACACTGACACATTCACACAGATAGAACACACATGTGCATACCCATACACAAATGTACACAAATTCAAACTCACATGAACACAAAATCACAAACATACACACTCCATTGCACACACACACATATGTGTGTGTGTACACGCGCACACACACACACACACACAAACATGAATACAAACTCATACACAAACTCACATGCAGACAAACACACACACACACACACACACACACACAAGCATGAGCAAACTCATGAAGACAGGAGTATATGATTAGTCATGCAATATGTCTGCCAGTAAAACTGTTCCTCTGCTCCTCTAACATCTAACATCTAGTATCATTTTCTGATGGTATTTAACCAATCAAACCTCTATTCAGTGACACAAGAAATCTGAATCATCATCATCATCATTTAATGTCTGCCTTTCACGCTGGCATGGGTGCATATATATGTGTGTGTGTGTGTATACATACATCAAAAACTTGATATTCAACAATTCTACAGTTCAGTAAACCTGAGTAAACCTTACATTAAATGTCTTTTTTTTTAAATATCATAATCCTTTTTCCACCAAGATAGAGATGGATGTTTCATTCCCAGGATATAGAATGACCCTTAGTTTACAATTAGTTTTTCGATTCATTCCGTTTTATATTCTAAATGTCAGGAAACAAATTAATTTGACAAATAGATAAATGCAAAATAAAAAATAAAAATTGCTCTCATATTTAATGCAGTTTCAGTTCAACCCTTTTGATACCAACCTGCCTGAGACAAACCCTCAGCTCTATGATATAAACATCCTCATTTAAAAGGATCTAAATTAAAACCTCTCATCAAAACTTCATGTTAATCTATGTTCCAAACACCAGCTTCATAATGACATAGTTATTTTACTAAATTCTTTGTTATTTTCAAAATTAATTGAAACAAAGGCAATCTATTTAAATGAAAATTTGGTTTAAAAAAAAATAGAGTTATTAAAAATAAAATCCTATATTGTTGAAAGCAAAGTTAATCCAAAAGAATGTCTGGAACAGCCTAAATGGAAAGCCAAGAAAGATCAACTCTCAGTTAATGGTATAGAATTTATCTCAACATTTGAAGTTTTTATTGATATTATAAATAAAATAGCTGCTATTCATGGTTAGCATGGGTATTCTCGAAACCTTTCTACTTCTCTATGTGTATTAGTAGCATAGCTGGGAGGGAGGAGGGAGAAGCGACAGTTTCCGCCCCCACCCCCACACCAGGCAGTGCTTCTATGGGAATGGTACTTTTGGGTCTGCCCTATAAGCTTGTATGTTGTTTCTTTTTTTTTGTTTAATTGTTATTGTTAAAATTTAAGTATATTTGATGTATTTAAAGCATACTATATTTGAGTATAAGTAGAGGCGCGTAGCTGAGTGGTTAGGGTGTCAGCATCATGATCGTAAGATTGTGGTTTTGATTCCTGAACCAGGCGATGTGTTGTGTTCTTGAGCAAAACACTTCATTTCACGTTGCTCCAGTCCACTCAGCTGGCAAAAATGAGTAACGCTGCGATGGACTGGCGTCCCGTCCAATTGGGGAACACATACACCAATGAAACCGGGAAACCGGGCCCATGAGCCTGGCTAGGCTTTAAAAGGGCGCATTTATTTATATTTTTATATTTGAGTATAACACAAACTAGTTAACAATCAATCATCATCACCATCATTATTATAATCATTAAGAAAATCTTGGAAGTGCTGGACAGCAGGTCTTCAGAGAAGATGCCCTTCTACATGCAAATGTTTCAGCCTTTGACTCCTTACACTCTAAGAAGGTCAGGCAGCATCCAGGCCACAAGTCCTGGATACCCTTCTGTCATCACATTCAGTGCTACTTTTGCATTGCATCCTTTTGGATGTAAAGAGGGAATTACTGTGCAATGCACTGTATTTTTTTGTGGGGGACAGGGAGGTGTATGGGAGGGACATAAACGTAAGGGGCTGCTCCAAGTAGTACTCACTACATCATCATCATCATCATCGTCGTTTAACGTTCGATTTTCATGCTAGCATGGGCTGGATGATTTGGCTGAGGACTGGTGAAACCAGATGGCTACACCAGGCTCCAATCTGATTTGGCAGAGTTTCTACAGCTGGATGCCCTTCCTAACGCCAACCACTCAAAGAGTGTAGTGGGTGCTTTTACGTGTCACCGGCACGAAGGCCAGTCAGGCGGTACTGGCAACGGCCACGCTCAAAATGGTGTATTTTATGTGCCACCCACACAAGAGCCAGTCCAGGGGCACTGGCAACGATCTCGCTCAAAAGTCCTTACACATGCCGTGGGCACAAATGTATATTTTTGTACATTTGCTTAGTGACTCACTCTTATCACTACTTTCGCAAGCATAGTGAAAGCATATTATGATCTCTTTGATGAGATCATAATAATTGTTTCTAATTTAGGCACATGGCTGAGAATTTAAGGCAAGAGGTTAGTTGATGGCCATTGACCTCAGTACTTGACTGTTACTCATTTTATTAAAGCTGACCTTGGTAGGATTTGAACTCAGAATGTAAACAACTGGAATAAATACTGCAAAACATTTTATCCAACTATCTAAAAACTCTGCCAATCCACCAGTGACATAGCTAGAGTGTGTACTACCCAGGGCAGCCCTTGAATTTGCCATCCCCAACCACGGCTCTCAGATCCCAAATTCCACCCCCATAAAAGCATTGACCAGGGAGGACCAACCAACTTGTCCCACCCTACCACACGCTAGCTATGCTACTGCAATCCACCCCTCTTCTGCCAAAATATGTTTTATCAAAGTAATTGGTTTCAAACTTTGGTACAAGGCCAGCAGTTTCAGGGAAGGGGATAAGTTGATTACGTCAACCTCCAGTGCTCAATTAACACCGAAAGGATAGAAGGCAAAGTTGACCTCAGCAGAATTTGAACTCGGAACATAATGACAGATGAAATGCTGGCTAGGCATTTTTCTCAGTATGCTAATGATTCTGCCAGCTCACCATCCATGTCTTATCAAAGTAATTAAATTTGATTTATTGAGTAATATTTTTTACACCTCATAATTATTTCTACTTGTTTTTCTTTTTCTAATGTTCTTTGCATTAAATATGTCAACACTAAGTTGCAGCTAACATAGTTAATTTAATGTTAGCATACTTAATGTAGTGAGCATTAAAACGGTAAAAAGAAATAATTAGTTTGATAGAAAGATTGAGATTGAAGTGAGATAAAGAGATAGGATAAACAGAGAATTCTTTGTGTTGATTTTGAATTTGTGAATAACAGTAAAAAATTAATACTGTCCATAATTGTTGGACAATTGTTGAATAAATAGGTGCAGCCATGTCTGTATGGTAAGGGGCTTGCTTCCCAACCACATGCTTCTGGATTCAGTCCCACTGCATGCCACCTTGGGCAAGTGACTTCTACCTGTAGCCTTGGTTCATTCAAAGTCTTATGAGTGGATTTGGTGGATGGAAACTGAAAGAAGCCTGTTGTCTATATATATATATATATATATATATATATAAAAGGGTAAAGATGGATGACCATGGGATTGCACCAAGAAAGTTACCCTCTAAGGCATAAGTCTGGGCAAAATTGTTTACGGAAGACCAGCAATCACTCATGCATACCAGCCTCCCCACTTCACACCACTGATATTATCCAAGGGAAAGGCAAAGGCTGATACAACTTGGCACTAGTGACATTGCAACTCTTTTCTACAGCTGAATGAACTGGAGCAACATGAAATAAAGTGTCTTGCTCAAGAACACAACACACCACCCAGTCTGGGAATTGAACTTACTACCTGATTGTGAGCCTGACACTCTACCACTGAGTCATGATATATGTTTGTGTGTTTGTTTCCCACCATAGCTTGACAACTGGTGCTGGTGTGTTTATGTCCCCGTAACTTAGTGGTTCAGCAAAAAAGACTGCTAGAATAAATACCAGGCATAAAAAAATAAAATAATATTAAATTAAGTACTGCAGTCAATTCATTCTACTAAAAATTCTTCAAGGTAGTGCCCCAGCATTGCCACAGTATAATGACTGAAACAAGTTAAAAAAAAAATAGAGATTGATAAAATAACTATCAGACAGAAACAAGTATTGTGGTTGATATTATCAGCTAAAACTCTTGAAGTTGTTGGTGTACCATGGTCATTTCTATATACCTGTAGGTTTTGAGTATTCCTAGCAGAGGTAGATAAAGTGATCTCATTAGGAACATTACATTTTCTCATCTTCTGGATTGGTAGGCAACAAAGGAGCTTCTATATGGTTGGTTGGTCTGCAAGAAAAAAAAACAGCCAAACTTCCTTCAAATTACACCCTATCATTTCAAAAACCCAACAGGTTGGATAATGTGGGCCAGGTTTACCCGCACGGACGGAAAATATGGGATGGCTATAGCTGCAATGCCTTCAATCACAGGTCTGCTCATCAAGATGGACCTGGGGCTAAACAACAATAACAACAACAGCAGCAATATCTAATAACTAAAACCAGTAGAAGAGTAAATTTTTTGAATCTGTAGTTGTTTATTCATTGGAGCTATTCTTGGAGTTATTCCTGAAGCTACTTAAGTTACATCTTAACTGCATAACAGCTTTAAGATTAACTGTAAACATGATATCCAACACATCTATTCATCTAATATAAATATATATAGGCTGAATGAGTCACACATACACACAGACACACACACATTTAAGTTTGGTAGCTCTTTCTAAATAGTCAATTTGTTAGCAAGGAAATGAAAGAAAATATTCTCAATAAATCTTCACTTATCAATCCAATGTGTTTAAAAAAAAAAGTCAAATTCTTCTCTCTTTTCCACTTTGTTTCAAGGACATTACTGCCACCGGTAGTGTCAAAGATATATAAAATTAAAACTAAATTTGCTGGTCAATTTTTCCTCTTCATTTCACACATTTGTAGACTTCAATCCACACATCACCTCTTACTAACACACAAAGCACTCATCCTGTTCCACCTCAAGACCAAGTCTCTCAACCACCATCTGTTGTCCATCAATGCTGTCCAGGTTACACTCTTTATTCATCTGAAAGGTGGTTTCTGTGCATTCATGGATTCCACTCCACTCTGTCACTCCCTACTCTCACCTCTGCATCTGTAACAAAGAATTTCAGTTTTGTTGATACATTAATCTACCATCTAATGGATTGGTGACTCTCTGTCATGTCAAACAATCACTTCTGCTAATGGAGTTCCCTCTGAGCCACACACTATCAAACTATCAACTCTAGTGTGTCTAAGGAATTTTTTTTTTTTCTCCTACATCTCTCTTCTTATGCATCTACAGCCATGCTGTCATCTGCAATGTAGATAATACAATCTTTCATTCCTCCCCAACATTCTTCACCCAAACATATTCAACCTAGACATCTCACATCAAATCTACTCTAATTCCATAGACAGAAACCTCAAAAATATTCTCTTATGAGAGAGGAGATCATGCCAACCTTGTCTTCTCTCCAGCAAAAATGCAATCCCCTCCTCTCTCTCTCTCTATAGATAGAAAAACTGCATCTCATTCACTCCCAATGTAAACAATATGCAACAAAAGCTTTCAAGATTGTTTCGAATCCCAGGCATCACCATGACTGATGATCTTCTCTGGGGAATGCACATCACCAACATAGCAAAGACTACAACACAATAATGGTCTTTCTTCTCATAAATAGAAAATACTTCAGTTCCCAATAATTATTTGCCTTCAACAAAAATAAGGTGAGACTCACAATGAAGTAGTTTTCACCTCTGGGACGATGCTATTACATCCCTCAAAAAGTCATTCAACTGATTGGCATCAGGTCACTCACAAACACACTCTAATATCTAGCTCACAAACATGTTCTTTTCTCTGTATTATCTACCTCTATCACAAAGATTGCTGGTCTTATGTCACCTTCCCCCCAAGCATTCTTGACTTGCTCATCTCACTGTGACTTCTCATCCATGTTGTGTCCACCTTCCAAGTTCTATACTAACCACTACATCCATTCTTCTTCTCAGAATGTAAACTTTCCTAAGTTCTCTCCCTGCACATGCTTTTTTTTGCAGCCATCAACTTATGACTGCTCAAGAGGAATGTTAATGGCATCAAATTCATGTCATAGAATGCTTGTGGCATGAAGTCGATGCCATTAACATGAAAGACATAGGCTCATCCTCTACTTCCAAATCAATGTATAACTGCACATGTATTTAAATAAATGTTTCTTTGCATTCGTTCCCCATCACTGCTTGATAACCAGTGTCAGTTTGTTTACATCCCTGTAACCTAGAAGTTCAGCAAAAAGAGACTGCTAGAATAAGTAGTGGACTTAAAAAAAAAAATACTGGGATCTATTTGTTTGACTAAACCCTTCAAGGAGGTGCCCCAGCATGGCCACTGTCTAATGATTGAAACAAATAAAAGATAAGATATATATATATATATATATATATATATATATATATATATATATATATATATATATATATATATCACATACATATCTATATGTGTGTGTGTTTGTGTGTATGTGTGTGTCTGTATATGTATGAATATATAAATACACACACAGATATGTATATATAGTAAGAAAAGGGAGGAAGAAAATTTCAATTATCCCCACGTGGTGAGTTAAAATGCAAAAAATATATATATAAAATAAAAGAAGGAAAATGCACACAGTTTACATAGTTTTAATATATTTTAAATAAAAGAGTATTGTGGTTGTCGACTGGTTTGGTATTCGATAATCATGACATTGAAATTATTGTATTTTCTTAAGATTTTAGTCCATATTCTTGTATGAAAGTTTGTGAATGAATCAACAAATAGAAAATCTATGGGGAAGTAATTGGTGATAGTTATTACTCGGGACAGATGAGGTAATTGCTCATTTTTGGGATAGGATAAATAAACATACAAAAACTCATAAGCTAAAGTAGTGAGATGAAATATGTACAGTGATGGATATGTGATCATGAATTAAAATATATACTGAGACTAAAGTTGGTTATGCATTCATATTTAGGTGTGTTCTGTATTTTTTGATAAATATATTTTAATTTCTTGTGCAGAAATTGTTTCTTTGCATTGGTAGATGGGGAAAACTGTGAAAAACTGTGAAATTCCCTGCACATTTCTCTATGTCTATACTTTGGGAAACAGATCTGTTCATTATGTGGTATGGTTCTCCGTCTAAGTGCCATACTTGTTTGTCCTATATAGTTATGACCACAATCTGAACAAGGTATGACTTAAATTAAATTCTCGGATGCACAAGTGAAGTTGGTCTTAATTGTGAATCTCTCTTCCTTGTTTGTATTGGAATTCTGAGCCTTCCAGTAGGTTGGAGCATGTTCCACATTTTGGACATCCACATTTTTTAACCATTGGTTTCGTGGTTGTTGTGTAAGGCTCCACATTTGTCAGAAGTCTTTTCAGTGATATGGGTTGCTTTTTACATTTGATGAATTTATGTTTTCAGAATGTTGTTCATTTTTAGATCCTTAGTGAGCATTGGTAGATTATGTACAATAGTGTTGTACGTTTCATTGTTTCTAGGGTTGTGAGTTGATATATATGGTAGTATTTTGAGATAAGGTGTGGTGTTTTGTTTTGTTTCCCTTTGTATTTTAATGGCAATTTTCTTGGCATGTTTAATTCCATCATCTATAAGTGAGGGTGGATAGTGTTTCTCAGTTAGTGCTATTCTGAGGTCTTTTTGCTAAATTAAAGGGAATATTTCTTTTGATGTGTTTTGGGTGGCATGGTTTATGATAAATATCATTTATTTATAAGTTACAATTTGGTTGTTGATTTTTTTGTCAGAATATCTAAGAAAGGGAGCTGTTCTTTGCTATATTCCATTGTAAACTGAATGTTAGGGTTTATACTATTGTGGGGATGAGCCAGAAGAAGAGGGCCATGACATCAATGGTCAAGGGACTGACCGGAAGAGGAGGCATGAGAATGGAAGTGCGAGGGAGACAGGATAGGGTCAGCCTCTTTTCACTGGCTGAGGTATCATGAACGGATGTCAGGGAATTCACTCCCAGGCTGGTCAGATAGCAGCTGCTTATACTGGGAAACAGGGTAGGATTGCTGGAGTGGCTGCTACTAGACAGGTGCAGAAGAGAGAGAAAAGTAGGTGAACCTCTTTTCATTTCTTTGTCACCCTCGGGGTCACAAGACTTGTCGTGCAGCCTGTGTTCCATGAGGGACTTGAATGTGTTTCTCCTGACCATGACCTCAACTACGAGCAGTGACTTCACCAACACCTCTACTCGTTTGTGGGAGAAGTTTGAGAGGCAACAACTTCCCTGTGGCCTTTTCCCTGGCTACATATATATATATATATATATA
>NC_068981.1:154132816-154141158 GCF_001194135.2 Octopus bimaculoides
AATTTTGGAATTTATTGTGCTTTTAAATTTTGGAATCAATTTTTTTCAAGAATTCTATTTTTGAATCATTTTGGAATCTGTTTTCTTTCTAGTTAATTTTAGTTTATTTTGTTTATTTTCAGATCATTAAAATGGAATGTCAAGTTAAGAAAAACGAGCATTTTCGACACCTCCTTCTTTTTGCTTTTAATCAAGGTTCTAAAGCCGCAAAAGCTGCTCGCAACATTTGTGCTGTGTATGGAGAGGGTGCCATAGTTGAAAGAATTGCTCGTGATTGGTATGCTAAGTTCAAAAATGGAAATTTTGACCTCAAAATGCACCTCGTTCTGGCCGTCCAGTTGAGTTCGATGAAGAGCGATTAAACCAAATTTTGTGTGAAAATTCTCGTCAAAGGACAAGGGAACTGGCATAAAAAAATGGAATGTTCTTGCACTGCTATTCAGAAGCATCTTCACTCGATGGGAAAGATTCAGAAGTATGGAGCATGGGTTCCGCATGCTTTAAGTGACAACAAAAATCAGCGAGCCACAATCTCCGCTGGTTTGCTTGCTCGTCACCGCTCAACTCATGGACACAAGCAACGATTTCTTTACCAAATCGTTACTGGCAACAAAAATGGTGCCTGTAATCAATATGAAGCAGCGTAAGAAATGGCTTAGCCCCAGTAAACAAGAGACACCACACGTGAAACAAGATCTTCATCCACGTTAAACGATGTTGTGCGTATGGTGGGACTGGGAAGGGATTATCCATTACGAATTGCTTGAACAGAACCAAATGGTCAACATGGAACTCTATGTTCAACAGATGGAACGACTTAACATGGCTATTCAAGAGAAAAGATCTAATCAGCAGCATGGAGTTCTTCTGCTGCACGACAACGCCCACCCACATATCGCCAATATGACTAAGGCAGCCATTCAAATGCATGGCTGGGAAGTGCTGCCACACCCGCTGTACTCTTCTGATTTGGCACCAATGGATTTCCACCTCTTTCAATCTCTTTCAAATGCTATGCACAGAGTTTTGCTCAATACTGATGCAGAATTGAGAACTTGGTTGGATCAATTTTTTGTGTCGAAATCAGGTGATTTCTACCAACGAGGTATTGAAAATCTTGTTGAACATTGGGAAGAAGTTGTAAACAACAAGGGTGAATACATTATTGATAGATTAGTTGTTATTTTTTATTAAACCTTTTAAAAAATTAAAATTAAAAAAAACATTTCGACTGTTTTTGTTATGCTAGCACCTGCCATACGAGCACCAACAATTTGACCTCTTTGAAAGTCTGATAGATCTGTCATTTTAATTACCTTTTTCTGATGATATCTGAAAAGAAACAGCAATTTTAGCAAAACATATTAAGCAACAAAATATAAAAATAAACAAGCTTTTGATGGTTTTATAGATATTTGAAAATTATGATGCTATGATGCTAGATGTTTCCATTATTTTGTCCAGACCCTGTATATATTGGTTAAACAACTTATCTTTATGGCTCACATATGTGAGACAGTGCATCTACCATTCACATAAGCAGTCTAAACCGCATTAAATAATCTAAATGCAAGGCTAATGTTCAATTACAAGCAATCATTCAGCACTTGACACACTTTGTCCTCTTGCTGTCTTTTTCAGTGTTATTACCTTACTACGCATAACCTACTGTGTACAACTACATATAAACTACTGCACATGCAATTATACATACCCCGTTACAGATACACCTCTATACACACTACTACTATATATATATATATCACTATTTACACAAATACACATATATCACTGCACACATAAAGACATATGCACCACCACCACCACCACCGTCACCACCACCACCATCACCACCACATCTACAACACATAAACACATGCACATTCCATAATGAGCCAACAAGAGAGCTTCTACATGGTCGCTTGACTTGCTAGAAATAGCAGTCAGATCTTCACCAAAACACAAGTCTTGGAAAAAAGAACATATTGGAGAATGTAGATGTGATAGACGTAGTTATAATCCTTTTTATCATAGATTTTTTTTAATCAACAAGGGCTGATGTGGGCTAAACAGCAGCAGCAGTAGCAGCAACAGCAAAAGCAGCAGCAACAGCAACAACAACAACGTTACATGCATATACAACCACTAAACATCATACATTACACACACGTCATCTATATACACCCTACAGTTTCTACAACCCCACTACAAACCCAATACACCTTACATACGCATGAAGCCATTATACCGTTATATTAAAGATGCTGGAAAATGGATACTTGCAAAGAAAAAGAAAATTCAGAGCACATGTAATTTTAGTGTACTTAGAGAACCGTGTGTGTGTGTTATTGAGTGTGTATGTGCATGTATGTATACAATCAGCTCAGACTCAGCTTGCCTATAAAAATGGCCACTACTATGCATGCCTCACTGAATTGAACATTATTAAAATGAATTGCCGGGCTTAGTAAAGCTTTATTGTCGTTGTAGATTGTAGAGTTTCACTGAAGTAATTTGTGTCTAATCCAGTTTCTGCTTGCTCTGTTTTTGAAGGGAAATTGATGTGGCATGGGAATAATTGGCAGTGACCATGTTAAACATGTAAAACATTAGACTTAATGACTCAAACAATTTTGATAGATATTTGATTCAATATCTACTAATATAGATTTGTACCATTCTCATATATATATATATATATATATATATATATATATATGTATGTATGTGTGTGTATATGTTTGTGTGTCTGTGTTTGTCCCTCCAACATAGCGGTTTGGCAAAATGAGATCGATAGAATAAGTACTAGGCTTACAAAGAATAAGTCCTGGGGTCGAATTTCTCGACTACAAAGGCGGAGCTCCAGCATGGCCGCAGTCAAATGACTGAAACAAGTAAAAGAGTAAAGAGTAAATATATATATATATATATATATATATATATATATAACTGCATGTGTATTTAAATAAATGCATTGTTTACAATATCATTGCAATATTGAACATTTTGTGAGAAGTCTGTTACATATTTAAAAGAAGCATTATTGTATATATTATATGATAAAACTAGAATGTGCGTGTGTGTGTGTGTGTGTGTGTGTGTGTGTGTGTGTGTATGCTGATCTTTGAATTTCAATTCACTGTGTCCAATAAACTCCTCAATGAACTCTTCTCTTTTAGAATTCATGCAGTCTTGTCTTTCTTAAACCAGTTCTGTGTCAAGTACGTAACCAGTGGCTTTAACGCCTGCTACTACACCTGACAATTTACTTCAGTTGTCAGTTGATTCACACCCAGAAAAGAAATATTTTTTTAACACCTTTGATGTTGTGTTACATAAAGTCACCTGAGTGTGCAGACCCTTTCATTAAAATATTTTGTATCCTATTCATGCTTTTCAGTTTTTCGGTAACTTTGTGATCATATGTAAAATATTACTCTCTATTTCAATAGATTAATTACCTTGTTGGGGCCTAGTTTGCTTCGTATTTTCGTATGTAAATTCCCTCATTCCTTTATAAATTGAAAAATTACACACTTTTCATTTATACCTACCAATTAAATACTATTTAACATCCATGGGTTGATAGCTTTTAATGTTCAAAAGAAAGATAGAAAAAAGTAAATAATTCTTGTTACAGACTCTTCTATTTTCATACATTCATAGTTGTACAGGTTTCCTCCCACCATTTTTTTGTCAGGAGGGGAGACAGAGTTTATAATGTTTTACAAAGCCTCTGAGACAGGTGGGAGGGAGAAAAGTGACCTGACCTGAATGCTTGCAACAGGGTGCCAGGTGGTGGTGTTAAATAAGGTGATGTATTAAGTCTACCACACATGGTGGGATTTTAACTCACAATACAAATATCTTAAGGAATCCGATCTGACATTCTCACAGTTCTGCCCTGGATTGGTACTTTTTTTTTATTGACATCGAAAGGATAAAAAATAAAGTTGATCATAGTGAGATTTGAACTCACAGTGCAGAAAATCAGAATAAATACAATAAGGCATTCTAGCCAACACTCTACTGACTCGGCCACTTCACCACCTGGATGATGATTATGAAGTCATATACTCATTTTAATCAGTTAGAATTCATTATAATTAATGTATTTGGTTATATTTTTCCAAGATGAATTAGTGCCCAATGATGAAGGAAATGGAGTAAGTAATATGATATAAAAGCAGAATTAGATTTCAAAAATATCAAGTCAGTTAAAATATAATGAATATTCTATGAGCTTACAAACAGTTTGTGCACAATTTGAGCTACTTAGCAACTTTTCCTTATAGGTTTACTTTAATAAAATTTGAAGTCTTGAATGAAAGATCATTAAAGATTAAGCATATTATTAGATTCAATGAAAGAAAATATATCTATAAAATTAGTGGCCTTACTGGCACTCGTGCCGGTGACATGTGAACAAAACATTGGACTGACTCCTGTGCAGGTGGCAGCCTTACTGGCACTCGTGCCGGTGGCATGTGAACAAAACATTGGACTGACTCCTATGCAGGTGGCACGTAAAAAAACACCATTTGAGCTTGGCCGTTGCCAGTACCGCCGGACTGGCCCTCGTGCCGGTGGCATGTAAAAAGCACCCACTACACTCTCAGAGTGGTTGGCATTAGGAAGGGCATCCAGCTGTAGAAACTCTGCCCGATCAGATTGGAGTCTGGTGTAGCCATCTGGTTCGCCAGTCCCCAGTCAAATCGTCCAACCCATGCTAGCATGGAAAGCGGACGCTAAATGATGATGATAGTCCTTCTCAATGTAAGATATTTGCTAATAGATTTTTTTAATGAACTGGATCTAGAAGTTTGATTCTCGTATAGACGCTTCTCTCTAAAGCATCACCTTTGGCCTTGTAGCAGTTTACGATGATACTGCTATGCTGGTCATGACTATGATACCTTTCTGAATGACTTGATTAACTCTTCAGGTGGTCATCTTGCATCCCATTTCCCCAGATATTTTAAGCTTCTCTAATGGACTCACAGCTTCCCTCCTCCAGCTTTATTATATCCTTAATCACTTTATCTATCACATTGCTATCAATTTGAATCACAGGTCCCTCTTTTGAGTCAGCATAGAGTAATCCCTGTTTATCTCATGTGTTTTCTACATCTAAATTAAGTTGTATTAAGTATATATGGTGTTATTTAATTTGGTACCTTACTGTTAATACCTTACTTTATATCCCTCTAGGATCAATAGATAATACTAAACCAATTATAAACCCAAGCTGAATCAGTAAATTATTTCTCCTCTGAGATAATCTTGAAGCTGAATGTTTCAAAAAACTTTCTCAAACTCTAGCACAAAATGAAAGCAATGCATCGTCATTGTCATCACTACTTCTGCCATCATTGTTGTCATCATTTAGCATGTTTTCCAAGTTAGCATGGGTAAAATGGTTTGACTGGAGCTGGTAAGCTGCTCCAGTCTGTTTTGGCTGGATGCCCTCGGTGCTAGTTGTGTTGGTTGTTACACATCTTACAGCAGATTACATTGTTCCCCATGAGAAACCTATACCTATCTCATTGATGTTAGAGTATTTATTAATTGTAAATAAAGTAGTAAAATATATTTGAATGTAATGATATACCTCTTTAGTAAGCCATTTTGGAAAGTTTTTAAGTATAGAGGCTTGGACAGATTCAAATAGCCTTGACTGGATTTTCAGTTAAGAGCCACTACCTAATCATACTGCCATATAAGGTATGGTCAGCTCCTTGAGAGACTGGAATACTCAAATAAGCATTGACTGGCATGTATCATTAATGGTGGGGGAATATTAAAGAAAAGTAATGAAAAGATCCTGCCAAATCATTATTCAAAGGTTCTAGAAAGTCTTGTCCAAGGTTATAAAAAACTAATGATTTGATTTCAACACCAGAGCCAACTCAGATTCCACACAGAACCATGTCACTTTGTAATGTGAAAAGTGTTCTCTTCTTGTCTTTATATTTAATACATTTTGAAAATCTATGCTTAACAAAAGTAAATTTTCCTTGTGTTTCAATATTGATATACATACATCATTCTATTTAATCATCCTAGTGTTTCAATGTTGACACACACACATAATTCTAACAAATTATCTGCTCTATTTAGTTTCTCTTATTTCTACAATAAATAAAAATTAACACATGCAACACAAAAGATTTAACAAGGATATTCTCTTTATTTATACATTGTAAATCTTTAGAAATTATATACATCCTTACAAAAATGTTCCTCAGTGTAATATAAAAACACTTTGCACATGATATATAAATAGTTTAATATAATAAATGTATAGAAACACCTATTTATTTGTACTATCATTCTTGCCTACAAACAGCCTCTTACCTGAATATTAATGACATAATAATGACCCCCACCCATACTAGTTTTTTTTTTTTTTTGCATGCCAGGTCCAGGACTTTTATAAAATGAATGGTTTCTGCAAGTTTGCCTCCTCTAACTGTTTTATAGGGTTTAGCTTTGGCATACCTACACTTCTCCAACCCTGCGACTTTGCTCCTGCATTCTTTCAGAAAAATAGATTTTTTTTAATTACAAAACCATTTCAGAAGGTGTAGTTTTTGATATAACGGAATTTGTCGACAAAATTTTTCTGAAGGGAGGAATTTCAGGTAATTCAAACGAGTCGACTTTGTGTCCTCATAACTTTCAGAAAAATACCTATTTTCAATGAAATTTCCTACAAATATCTTTCAGATGGACTAGATTACAGTTATATCGAAATTTAAGTTGACAAGCATAAAAAAAAAAAAAAAAATTATTGGGAGCGTACACAAACATACTGACTCACATCAAAATTTTTTCGAAATCTCAAGTTTCATTTCATATATGAAAGTTTAAAAGTTTAAAAACTTTATAATATATATATATATATATATATATATACGATGATGATGATGATGATGATATATATCTGTATGTATGTTACGCGCCCACCAATGTTTTTCCGCATTAAGGCGGCGAGCTGGAAGAAACGTTCGCACGCCAGGCGAAATGCTTAGCAGTATTTCGTCTGCCGTTACGTTCTGAGTTCAAATTCCACCGAGGTCGACTTTGCCTTTCATCCTTTCGGGGTCGATAAATTAAGTACCAGTTACGCACAGGGGTCGATGTAATTGACTTAATCCCTTTGTCCGTCCTTGTTTGTCCCCTCTATGTTTAGCCCTCTGTGGGCAATAAAGAAATAAGAAACGTTCGCACGCCAGTCGAAATGCTCAGCGGTATTTCGTCTGCCGTTCTGAATTCAAATTCTGCCGAGGTCGACTTTGCCTTTTGTCCTTTCAGGGTCGATGAATTAAGTACCAGTTGCGTATTGGAGTCGATCAAATCGACTGGCCTCCTCCCCCAAAATTTCGGGCCTTGTACCTAGAGTAGAAAAGTATATTTTTTCGCATTAAATTCCCTTATAATTGTAATATGAAAGGTACTTGTGGAAAATTTCATTATAAAACATCCTTTTTTTATCTGAAAGTTTTGAGGAAACAAGGTCGACTCGTGTGAATTATCCGAAACTCTCCCTACGTCCACCTTAAAAGAGAAATTTTCACTAATCGGAATCTACACCATCTGAAAGGCATCTGTAGGAAATTTCATTAAAAAAATACCAATTTTTCTGAAAGATATGAAGAAATAAAGTGGGGAAGGGGACACAGTTGTGTGTGTACACCTTACTTTCATCCCTTTCAGTTCTGAGTTTCTCTCAATTCTCCATTAGAATATGTACCAGTTGGGATTTAACCACAGGTCAGCTTCACCAAGCAGGCTTATGATCAAAATTCAACCGTAACTATTCTGTCGATCTCATTTTTACCGATTCTGTGTATCCAGAAATACATCATTTAATGTGTGATTTGAGGTAAATTTAGCTACCTTCTCTGTAGGTCGAACGACTCCGAAGATGCTCTCTGATTGTACCAGCAGTACACCACACCGAGATCAAGATTATATCCCTAAAAACCGACTTTGTATATAATCAGAAATAGTCAACAACATATAGAAGTGCGCAAAAAGATAAAATTGCGTGGTTGTTCTGTAAAAGCAGTTAAAAACATAAACAAGATACTAAATAAACATAATATACTTTGGCTAGGCCTGCCAATCTGACAGTTCACTGTGAAGCTATCTTTATACTTATAAACATTCTGCGAAATCCACAAATTAGAAAACGATAATGTATTGTTAGATAATAGTTTGCATGAAACATTATCAAACGAAATGACAACGAGAGAGAGTGAAAAAGAGAGAGAGAGAGAGAGAGAGAGAGAGAGAGAGAGAGAGACTGACGGGGACAGAGCGAGAGGCAAAGTGTG
>NC_068981.1:154141168-154145589 GCF_001194135.2 Octopus bimaculoides
TGTGAGAGAGAGAGAGAGAGAGAGAGAGACTGACGGGGACAGAGCGAGAGGCAAAGTGTGTGTGTGTGAGAGAGAGAGAGAGAGAGACAGAGATAGAGACGGAGTGTATGTGTGTCTGTGTGAGAGAGAGAGAGAACCTTGTGTGAGAGAGAAAACCGAGTGTATGTGTGTGTGTGTGTGAGAGAGAGAAAACAGTGAGAGAGAGAGAGAAAGAGAGAAAACCGAGTGTATGAGAGAGAGAGAGAAAACCGAGTGTGTGTGTGAGAGAGAGAGAGAGAACGAGAAAACCGAGTGTGTGTGTTTGTGACAGAGAGAAAGAGTGAGTGAGAGAGAGAGAGAGAGAGAGAGAGAAAACCGAGTATGTGGGAGAGAGAAAGAAGGAAATTATAAGAATTTTCTTATCGGTATAATTTTGCGTGTTACGTTTAGTTTTGTTATAACCTACTCATTTGAAATATATCAAGGAAAAAATTAAGGAAAAAAAAAAACTTTAACAGTGGAATGAAGCATGGAGCCAAATAAGCTGATAGAAAAACATTATTTGTGTACGAGACAAGATTGTATTTGAAAAACACTAAGTCCACCTTTCTCTATTAATGCTGTAAATAACAAACTTTAGATTTGTGGTGTTTCGGAAAATAACGGGTGGAGGTCATGCTTTTGTCAATGGATTTAGGTGATTGAATGAATGAAGATACTCTAAAGATTGTAAAAGTATGAAAGGAGATGAAAAAGAGTGTGAACATCACAACAGAAAAGGAAAACGGCTTAGCTAAACAGAACGAGAGGAAATAAAGATAGAAATTAAAAGGGAGAAAGAGTTGACACATAAGCTGTTGTAAGACCGCTTTAAAAGACAGTTCATGAAAAAAAAGAACATTAAAAATAAAAAAAGAGAAAGCTAACTAGAGAACGAAGAAATATATGAAAAGAAATCCAGGACGCAATGTAATTAAACACACTGAATGGCCTCTGCACATTAAGAGTACTATCCTTAGAATTAACAAAAAGAAAAGAAAAAAACGAACGGGTTTATTATCAAGCCCATGGTTGTGTCTAAAACTCTTTCTCTACTATTCACATAACCGGGTTTTAGAAAAGAATTGGAGTCCATCGAAAACATAAAAAGAATTTAATTTTATTCACAACCTGTTGTTACCTATGAATTAAAGCATTAATAAAACGTTCTGATGATAATAATTTTTACTAACTGTGACACAAGGCCAGCAATTTTAGGGGGAGGTATCAGTTATATCGACTTCCAGTACTTGACTGGTACTTTATTTTATTGACACTAAAAGATGAAAGGCAAAGTTTTCCTTTGAACTAAGAACGTAAAGAGCCGGAAGAAAAGCCATTGAGCATTTTGTTTTATGCACCAACAATTCCGTCAGCTCGCCGCTCTAATATGATAATTTATGTAGCATTTTAGATTAATTAGGGCGTTAACAATGTTTTGTTTCACTATTATACTGCAGAATATATCTATAGAGCTAAGCCACCAACACTAATAATTCTATAATAAGAACAAGGCCTGAAATTTTGAAGGAGGGGGTACTCAGTTACATCACCACCCCATGCTCAACTGATGCTTATTTTCTCGACTCCGAAAGGAGTGAAAGGCAATGCTGATCTCGACATTTGAACTCAGACCGTAAAACTGGAAAAAGTGTTGTTAAGCATTTTGCTCAGGATAGTAAAGATTCCTTTAGCTCGCTGCCTTAACGCTGTATGGAATAATAGATGTAAACACCGTCTTTGTATACAGTATCTCTCATTGTACAGGGCAAAAGGGGTGGGGGGGATCAAACTAATTAGTTTCAATCCTGTCTTAGGATTTCATTAACAATCGAGTGCTCTTTATTATTTGAACCTTTTACTTATCACAGACTGCAAGCAAAATATCACTAATCTTTAAATAATAAAGATTCCAAATCTTTAAATAATTTCCTTTAAAAACAAAAGAAATGTATCAGTGAAAAGGGGCGAGGGGAAAGAGGTCACCAGTTTGATTTAATATCTTGTTTGTTGAATTGATTTTCAAAAATGTCCCACCCTCCTCCAACATGCACGCAAACACGTATTACGTAAATCACCACTTAATACGCACGACAGCATTGAAAAATATTGATCATCAAATCTAATTATAGTATTTTGTTACTTTCTGAGTGCCAAAATATCTTCTTACTGGAGAAAAACTTAAGTGATTAGATTTTAAGGTACTTAAGAGATTCATTTGATTTCTCATACATTTCAAAAATCTTCATAAATGTATTTAACAAACGCTCAAAATGTCCTACTTATAGAATCCATACTACGTATTTAACAATATAAGATTAAGGGGGGGGGGGGAAGGCGCGATTGTAAACGTCTTGAACTTTTAATCGCTTGTAGAACATAGTAACAAAGAAGCAGAAGGTGTTGGGTATGGAAGCAATAAAAGGCATATGCTATCAGCAGGTAAGATACGTGGGAATGTTAGTTTGCCGCCAATTTTGGATCTAACGAAATGGAGAGTCGGTTGTTGCTAGCATGTGTTAGTTAATTCGACAGCTGCAAGATGTTTCAGTATTTATTCTGTTACAATTTGCATAGTAAGGAGCTTCTATTAGCGTTTCACTCAAATGAATATCTCCCACAACTGCGAAGCAATTAAAGTATCTCAAAATATAACGTTTCTTACTGACGTATACCTTGCAGTTCAAATAGAAAATCTCTCTCCGATCAAATTCTACAGATTGGATACTGTAGTCACTACTACATACCCCTACAAAAAGTCAGAATTGTCATGGTTGGAATGTATTTGATGTTAGACCTGCTCGTTCAGGGCTAAACAATAACTCAAAGCAAATGAAGGAATATCTACATGGTCGTTTGACTTTTTATCTTCCAAATCAAACCTGATCAACCAAACATTTGACCAAAGGCATTCAAACCACGGCCATCTCATTTTTCATAGACATTGGATTATATTATCCAGTCTGTCCTTCACTTCGTTTTTAGATCGAATAGCCACATAGAGAATCTTTCGTTAGCTAAGTTATTTAACCTCAGGCAGTATCTGCCCTGACTATCCCTTCTTTTGGTATACCTAGGATAGCCTTATATAATGTGTCCTTTTTTTTTTAGATCATGTAGTGAGAAATTTGGTCACTGTCCAGCAGCTGTTTTGTTGGATGCATCTTTGTTTATCTGGTGAAAGTTGAAGGATAAAATATGAAATCTTTCTTTGCAAAAAAAAAAAAAAAGAAATATTTTTTTGCTACTTCAGTCTACTAACTCACTAAACAAATACATGTATATCTTTACATCAGCTGAACTAATGACACATGAATATCAAGGGAGCTCTATATCATGGGGTGGGTGGAATCTTTAATTTTTTTTTTTTAACAATTCTAGAGCTCCAAAGATTTCCTTGATATATTTCTATATTGCTAGAAACAGCAGCTAAATCACTCTCATTACACTATCATCTTGGAAACTGACACATTGAAAAATGTAATCCAGGGCACACTAAACCTGCGAAAAAAACAAAAAAAACGAACAAAAACAAAAAATGCGAAGGTACGGTTAGAGCTGGAATGCTTTTCACCATAGCTAAATAAGTACAACCTATGTCATTTTAAGATAGGTACAATGGGTGCTGTTGCATCATGATCCAGGATCTCAATGAATATAATTTCATCATACTCTTGGCACAAACCCAAACTAATATCACCAAGCTAACTCTATGCAGTTTTAACTTTGAACTCTCTTAGTTACTTTCAAGTCTTGAGATATCTGTAATTGTTTCTGTATTGATTATATCCATGCAATTTTAGCTGTTTACAATAAGAGGCCAGCTATTGAAACTTATATTGTTCTACCGTTTTGATTAATTCAATTGAGTAACTATAGTGTTAATCAACAGAATCTAATGCTTTCAATATCTCAATTGTATCTGCAACTTTGTCTTTTATTCATTAACTGATCAGCTAATTAATTACATAGATTAGGACTCCACTACTGTGTCAGTCTGTTGTGGTGATAATGAAGTCTTTGAATTTTTTCTGGTTAGTTGTTACAATCACATTTGTGTGTTGTTATGGTGTCCAAAGAATTCAAACTACAAGGGCTTGTCTGAGAGGAGATTTGGTTGTGGTATTTGTAGAGAGCAAGGTAGTGAACTGGCAGAATCATTAGCACACTGGGCAAAATGTTTGGTGGCATTCGTCCATCTTTAGCTTCTGAGTTCAAATTAAACTCAGAACATAGCGATGGGTGAAATACCGTTAAGCATTTTGTCCAGCTTACTAATGCTTCTGCCAGCTCGCTGCTTTATATAACAACAGTAATGATATATATGGCACCTTGGGCAAGTGTCTGAGTGGATTTGATAGACGGAAACTGAAAGAAACCCATCGTATATATGTATATATATA
>NC_068981.1:154145772-154163697 GCF_001194135.2 Octopus bimaculoides
TATATATATATATATGTGTATGTATGTATGTATGTGTGTGTTTGTATATGTTTGTGTGTCTGTGTTTGTCCTCCCAACATCGCTTGACAACCAATGGTGGTGTGTTTATGTCCCCGTAACTTAGTGGTTCGGCAAAAAGAGACCGATAGAATAAGTACTAAGCTTCCAAAGAATAAGTCCTGGGGTCGATTTGCTCGACTAAAGGCAGTGCTCCAGCATGACCACAGTCAAATGACTGAAAACAAGTAAAAGAGAGAAAGAGTACACACACACACACATTCATGCCACATACACACATTCATGCCACACACACACACACACATACACGACAGATTTCCATACAGTTTCAGCTGACCAAATTCCACTCACAAGGTATTAGTCAATCTGGTGTCTGTGTTAAAAGACACTTACCAAAGGTGCTGTGTAGTGGGATTGAACCTAAAACCATGTTGTAAAGAACCTTCTCAACCACATTGCTATACTTACTTCTAGATTTGAGCCAACTGTTTTCATGCGTTTCTTTTACAGATTTGTAATGGCTGACAACATGAAAATATGTATAGGTAGGAGTTGCATGCAATATTTCTGCAGCTGAAGCTGACATTTGCAATGCAAGATTATTTTCACAGTGAGTAAAGCATTATTGTTGGTAAACCAGAAACTGGGTGGTATCAACTTACTTGTATATACACCTGAAATCTGTTATGTTCTTATTGCTGGTGGTGTGATGTCAGTCTTGTTGATACTACTTATAATAGTGATACAGTATGATTGTTTTATTGTTTGGTGAAGAAATAATATATAAGAAATAGATTTGAAGTTACCTTGTTTTCTAAATGCTCATTCCTATTTGAGTTGTATTTCAATAAACCTGACAGACTGAGAAAGAGATAGAGATAGAGAGAAAAAAAAGTAAAGAAATAAAACCAGCATTTTCTATACAGTGTGTGTTTTTATGTCTCAGTTAAAGATAGAAAACGTTTGCCACATTTTTTTGAGCTGAAAGAACTTGACAATTTTTTTCTCTCTCTTTATGAATGACATGACAAACTCTTTGTATGTATCATATCAATAGGTTTAGAGTTAAACAAACTAGTGCAGGTATGGTTGTGTGGCAGAGAAGTTTGGTTTGCAAACACATGGTCTTGGGTTCAATTCCACTGTGTGACATTTTGATTAAGTGTCTTTTACCATAGCCCTAAGCCAACCAATGCTTTGTGAGTGTATCTGCAAACCAATGCCTTGTTTGGGAGCCCATTATATATATATGTATATATATATACACATACATATATATATATGGGAGAATGTACGAAAAAACAACAACAGACGAGGACAGGTGGTGTAAACAACAAAAGGATGTATTAGTATGACGCTCGGGAATACGGAAAGTCTTTAACGTTTCGAGCTACGCTCTTCAACAGAAAGAATACAGAAACAAGGAGAAAAATACAGAGAAAAAAAAATTGAATAGTGTTGGTGTACCTGGTAATTTCTGGGGGTAAAGATATTCTATTGAAACACCTTTTTACTCTGATATAAGAAAGCAATTTCGTTATAACTGCCACAAAAGGTGTATTTTCCATCACAAAAATGTCCAAAAACCTTTCAGCTGGAGGAGGGAGAGATTATTAAAGGTTGGTGAGAGAGGTTGGCGAGAGGCAAAGACATTATTCTGCTTAGTGAAGGCACCTGGGAAATGTATAACTGCTGTCATTCACAGAAAAACTATTGTTATACCATGAGAAAAGCGCTGTGGAAGTGTTAAGTGAAATTTGGCAATCGAGGATTGAACCCACACTATCCCTGTATGAAGCCACTCCAAATATGTTGTGGAATAAAAAATTTATCTACTGTCATGGAAAAAGTGTAACTGGAAAAAGGCAGAATTATCGGAGTAATGGGCATTCAAAAAAGTATGTATGTATAGAAATGTATGAATGAAGTTTTTAATGTTTAAGATTCAAATGAAGGAAGTGCAATAATAATGTTTAGCAGTTCAAAACTGTGAGTAGTGAAATACAGAATTAGGTTGTAGCCTGTGCTGGTGACACGTATAAGGTATGTGTGCTAGTGACATGTAAAAGACCCCTGTGCTGGTGACACATAAAAGACACCAAGTACACTCTGTAAAGTGATTGGCATTGGGAAGGGTATCCAATCATAGAAACTAAGTTAAAACAGATGACTGGAGTCTGGTGCAGCTCTCTGGCTTGCCAGCTCCAGTCAAATTCCTAACTCATGCCAGCATAGAAAACGGACATTAAATGATGATGATGATGAAGATCATAATAATGATGAGTGTGAATAGGTCCACATTTTAAGATGGTAATTTAGTTGTTATTTCTAGAAGCTCAAGTGATTTCTTACAAGCTCCTTTGTTGATCTGTAATTCTTGGTGTCTTCACCAAGAGAGCTATTTTATTAAAATTTACACTAGATTGTACAGAATGCTGCTTGCATGACCAGGTCTTTGCTCACACTATTTGTATTTCATGGAGTATGTATTCATTCCATTTCTAGCTACATGTGGACAACATGCTTTGTTTTTATTATTAAATCTATATAGTCAGAGATAATTAAAATCATTAAAGTGTAATGGTATTTGCACATGCACGTGTGTGTGTGTGTGTATGGAGACAAGGAGTAAAATTAGAAATAAATGATTAAAATTAGAAATAAATTAATTTTAGTTAAAGAAGAGCCAAAACAAAAATATAACTCAAGGAAATTATCTTTAAAATTAGATAAAAATGCTGACATTTGGAAAGCAGCCTAAAGCAGGAGTGGCTGTATGGCAAGTAGCTTGCTTACCAACCACATGGTTCTGGGTTCATTCCCACTGCGTGGCACCTTGGGCAAGTGTCTTCTACTATAGCCTCAGGCCAACCAAAGCCTTGTGAGTGGATTTGGTAGACGGAAACTGAAAGAAGCCCGTCGTATATATGTATATATATATATGTGCATGTGTGTATATGTTTGTGTGTCTGTGTTTGTCCCCCGCAACATTGCTTCACAACCGATGCTGGTGTGTTTACGTCCCCGTAACTTAGTGGTTCGGCACACAAGACCGAAAGAATAAGTACTAGGCTTACAAAGAATAAGTCCTGGGGTCGATTTGCTTGACTAAAGGTGGTGCTCCAGCATGGCCACAGTCAAATGACTGAAACAAGTAAAAGAGAGTAAAAGAGAGTAAGTTCATGCTCATTTGTTCAGTTTTTTTTCCTGTACAAAATTATATACTTGATATGATTGTTTTAATCATTTAAGACTTCTTATTATTGTTGTTTGACTCTAAATCAGCCCTGATCAAATAGACCTATGATCAAAAGGCATTCTCTCTGTGACCATACCATCTTTTTAGGGAAAATTTAGGACTAAATTATCTAAAGTGTGCTTCTTGTATTAAGATAGTCGCATATGATTTAAGGGAGATCTAACTACTATTTCCAGCACATCAAATGCCACGTAAAAGCATGTATCACACACACACACACACACACACACACACACACACACACACACACACACACACACACACACACACACACACACACACACACACACACACACACACACACACACACACACACACACACACACAATATAAATTGATTAACTTTCATGCTGGATTATCTCTACATTGTATTTTTTTTTTAATCATCTAGATATTTATATTATTCTGACATTTCTCTGTTCTGTGTTTTCTTGACACTTTGAAATGGTATTTCTCAAAATTCAGGATTTAGCTAACCTGTTAGTTTAGTATAATGTTTCTGGAACTGCTTTAATGTTATGTGCCTTTACAGAGTTGGAGAGTTGATCAGTTTCCACAAAGCAGTTTGCCAGTTTTGTTGTCTGTTACATTTCTACACTGCATTCAGCTAGAGCTTCTTATTGCCTTCTTACTCACCTTTCAACACTTTGCTAAATATATTCTGTAACAGACGCATTTGTTATGAAAATTAGCTTCTTTCAAACAATGTTATAGATCTAGGCAGCTGTTTAGTGAGCTTTGGAGAATATTTCTTCCAACAGGTACTATAATGACTTGAGAATACTAGTTAAAAATAACTTGTGTTTCTATGAGTAATAAATTGTGCATATTTCTAATTGCAGTTACTTTGTCTATAAGTAAGCAAAACGAGGGCAGAAATTCTGTTGAAATCTTTGACGCAAATAAACAGATCATCTTCCTTATGGCTGTTTTGATTTTCAATAAATTCTCTCTGCTGCTAACACCATCTTCAAAAACAGTGTCACTATGACCAAGTACAGAAAAAAAAAATATATATAAAAATAAAAGTAAGTTTAAAATAGTTGTTGGTGTAACCTGAATGTAAACGTATACTCTAGGTTTGATGGCATTTTGTAGGGTGGGAGTACACAAAGTGTTTTATAGAGGCTTAATATTACCGGTACAATTGGTATAGTGCAGTGGTTCTCAACCTTTTTATTTTTAACTCAATACCCTTTCACAGATTGGCATTTCCCAGATGCCTTCTCACCATGTTTTGAAGAAGAAAAAAAGAAAAAAAAAAAAGAAGCCCAACAGCACAGATTTAAATCAATTTAGAAACCCAAAGCCAATTTTGCACAGAAGTTTATTATCTATGTTTTATTTTCAGTATTCTGTCCAGTATGTGCCTCCATTTAAAGTTTTGCATGGACCAGTTTTCCCTATGTTAAATTTGTTCAAAAATTATTAAAGAAAATGAGGACTTATATAATGAAATTATATTTCACTTTGGTGCATCATCATCAGTCACTGATAACCCAATGTTGTATTCTCTATAGATTTATTTTTAACGCAAGTATTATATCTGGTTTAGATATTTTATAATGAAAATCATAACCCCTCTAAACATCCAGTGCCCACTTCTCCTATACAGTGTCTACTTGTCCCCCTTGACATTTGTTACTCTCTTCTGAGATCACAGTACCTCCAAGTGGTGTACTGGCAGAAGCGTTAACATGCTGGGAAAAATGCTTAGGGCATTTTGTTTGTCTTTACGTTCTAAGTTCCAGTTCTACTGAGGCCAACTTTGCCTTTCATCCTTTCAAGTTTGATAAAATAAGTGCTTGTTCTGCACTGGTGTTGATGTAATCAACTAGACCCAAGCCCCAAAATTTCAGGCCTTGTACCTATAGTAGAAAGTAGAAAGAATTATTACCTATGATAAGAATCACTGGTACAGGAGGAAACTGTAGGAATTTGACATATGGTTCATACATTTATAAGTCATTGTGTCCTTGAACAAAGATATCATCTCTTAAAGTCTATTTGATTAAGGTTGGAAAACAATCTTATTGAAAGTTAATGCACACTAGTGTAATGTATTACCCCAATGAAAAAGACTCTTCCATTCAACTTAATCTCTTAAAAAATCTAAGATAAATATCAGTTCTGTGAGTTGAAATTTAATTTTCCACCATAGGTGACATTTTATTACAAAAATTAATTTGTTGTGTCATTGCTGTTCTCTCCTACCGGTTTTGGTGGATGACTGTGTTCACATACAAAGCTTTGATACTTGTGTATCATTATTTGACATACATAACAACAGACAAAATCACCAATCTTCGTTATGTATATTGTGATATCTTGGCATGGGTTTCTGTTTTGTTGATGGATGCCTTTCCTATTGTTAGTCACTTTACAACATGGAATGCATGCATTTTATCATGCCATCAGCACTAGAGAAGCTACCTGCTAGTATTAAAGAGTCTCCACTACCACATATCAGTTAAATCTATTGTTAGCATTCAGGTCAGGTCTCCAGTCAGAGTTTAGCTCCTCCGTCCATCCCACCAGTCTCACAGGCCCTGACTGACTCACAAAGGAAAAATAAATAAATAACAGATGCAAATGAAGGGAAATATGTACAGGTTATTGTTTTACAGTGATTAAAGTTATTTCTTATTTTCTAGCAAGGCCAAGGCTTGAAGTCAACCCTGGGCAAAGAATTCTGTTGATGTCTTTCATTTAATTCCCAGCAAAAATGTTTGAATTGCTCATATTTATGAAGGATCCTTCCATACAGGGTCCCTAGGACATTGCTTTATGTGATTTTGTTTAAACCTGATTATTTATCTCTAATTCATATTGATATTTTAGATCAAAAATAAGAAAAAAATGTTCTAAGTTAATGAGCTAACTATAAGTTTATCACCCGGTCTGCTAGAATTTGCAACCAAAACTCTTTCAGCTTATTCCTCACCATCATTAAAGGAAAAAAATGTATATTGTAAAATTTAATCTGAAATACAACATACCAGTTAAAAAAATAGGTTATTCATGGTTTAAATGCTGAGCCAACAATAGAATGTTGACAGAAAAATGCATAAATGCAAATCAACATTGAACAAGGGTGGGGAGGAAAAATTTGAAGGTGATTAATCAGCAATAAACAGGTAATAAGTATGTCAAAAAAAAAGAACACTTCAGCACACACACACGGAAAAAACCCCAAAAAAAACATTCTTAATCATAACTTTAATCACAACAAAGTATAACATAAAAGACTGTAGGTGTTTTTTTTTTTTACTATCAAGAAGAACAAATATAGATGGGCTGGCTACATTGCGCAACTGAAGGACAACAAATGGCTGTCCACATTGTTTGACTTAAAGATTACGGACTACAGATGGACAATCAATGTGATAGAATGGACACCAAGACAATGGAGAAGAGCAAGAGACTGACCAAAGACATGGCGAGATGTTGTCACCTGCTAACTGAGGACTACATAGCCACGACTGGCTAGAGACAGGCAGTGGTGGAAGGAGTTCCTTCTTCAAGAATGATGAAGCCCTGAATATTGGATATTAGAGTCTGGAGGAATGGGCAGAACTCATGACGCTTGCAGGCCCTCTGGGACTGGTAAGATCGATTCCAGGGAAAGATATGAGTAGAGAGAAGATTCCAGAAGACCAATGTTCTGGAAATTAAAGATTAGGAACAGTGGTTGGTGCAGGAAGTACCCCTGTTGCATTTCTGTTAATATCTGGAGCTTCAACAATGAACTTGTTGCACATAATATAATGATAACAGCAAAAATACCAACTTTATAAAATACAAACATGATTTTCCAGATTTTCCTCTGTTTCACTGTTTCACTTGCCATCTTCATCATCACATCATCATTGTCACCACCACTGCCACCACCACCACCACCACCACCACCACTATCATCATCGTCATCATCATCACCACAGTGCTAACATCAATGAATAAGTCAATGATGGAGCCTCTATGCAGTTGCTTGGTTTGCTAGAAATCATCCTTGAATCACATCCTACATTCATACAAAAGAAAGGAAGGATATATTGAACAATGTAGTTTTTGATATGCAAAATAGTAGATGACCAGAGATGATCAAGCGGGGAAATAACAACAACAAGCACTTTCAAAATTACTTGTGGAACCACTTTGACCAGTAAACAGATACACTGATGCCAGAATTCAATAACACGACAAATACTGCAATACATAATACAGTTCAAAAAAATTACTGTAGAAACATCATCTCATTACCCCCAGAACTTACACCACAAAGCAATATAAAGAAACTGAACAAGGAAATAACAATGAAAAACCATAGAAAAATAGAAAACTGGTAATTTTATTGTGTCTAAGCCAAGAAAACAGTACACTTTAGAGAAAGTAATTAGCAGCATCAATAACTAACAATGACCACACTTGCTTAATTAATATGTGACAATAATTTTAAGTTATGCAACAACCATGCTCAGCTCCAGTTAGAGATGATGTCACTCATTGTATTTATCAGGGAGGTCATCACTATTTAAAGAAAAAAAAGTGACATAAGCATGGCTGCCTATAGGTGCAGCTGTGTGGTTAAGAAGCCTACTTTACAACCATGTGGTTTCAAGTTCAATCCCATTGTGCAACACCTTGGGCAAGTGTCTTCTGTTACAACTCTGAGCTAACCAATGCTTTATTAGAGGATTTGGTAGACAGAAAGTATGTGGAAGCCTGTTGTGTGTGTGTGTGTGTGTGTGTGTGCTTGTGCGCATGTGTGTGTGTGTGTATATGTATATATATATATATATATATATATATATATATATATATATATATATATATATATATATATATATCTACTCTGAAAGAAGTAAAGAGCACCGCCTTTAGTTGAGCAAATCAACCCCAAGACTTATTCTTTGTAAGCCTAGTACTTATTCTATTGGTCTCTTTTGCCGAACCGCTAAGTTATGGGGATGTAAACACACCACCATCGGTTGTCAAGCGATGTTGGTGGGGACAAACACAGACACACAAACATATACACACACATACATATATATATACATATATATGACAAGCTTCTTTCAGTTTCCGTCTACCAAATCCACTCACAAGGCTTTGGTTGGCCTGAGGCTATAGTAGAAGACACTTGCCCAAGATACCACGCAGTGGGACTGAACCCGGAACCATGTTGTTGGTAAGCAAGCTACTTACCACACAGCCACTCCAGCGCCTATATATATTGTTGTACTTGGGGATGGTCATGTTGCCAGTTTAGATAGATAGATAGATAGATAGATATCATCATTTAATGTCTGTTCTCCATGTTGGCATACATTTGGATAGTTTGATGGGGTCTGGTGTGTGCAGGGGCTGCATTAGGCTTCATTGTCTATTTTGGCATGGTTTCTATGGCTGAATGCCCTTCCTAACACCACCACTTTACAGAGTGTACTGGATGCCTTTTACAACCACTAGTGCATATACATCTACGCACACACACACACACACACACACACACATGTATGTGTATGCATTTCTGTTTGTCCCTCATTACTGCTTGACAATCAGTGTTAGTTTGTTTGCATCCCCATAACTTAATAGTTCAGCACTAGAGATTGATAGAGTTATCCAGACTTAAAAAATATGTACTGGGGTTAATGTATTCAATTGTACTCCTCAAGGCAATGCCCCAGCATGGCCACAATCCAGTGACTGAAACAAGTATTTGATAAAAGAAATAAGAATTACGGTAAACACAATTTTATATTGCAAGTGGCAGGTACAGGTGGATATGTGTATATATGAGTGACAGTGAGTTGTCTAATATAAATATCAATGGAAACAGCCTTCTGCATTCATTGAATTTTGTAGTAATTGATAATACTATGATATTTTTACGTATATTATAAGGCGCAGGAGTGGCTGTGTGGTAAGTAGCTTGCTTACCAACCACATGGTTCCGGGTTCAGTCTCACTGCGTGGCACCTTGGGCAAGTGTCTTCTACTATAGCCTCGGGCCGACCAAAGCCTTGTGAGTGGATTTGGTAGACGGAAACTGAAAGAAGCCTGTCGTATATATGTATATATATATATATATATATATATATATATGTGTGTGTGTGTGTGTGTGTTGGTGTGTCTGTGTTTGTCCCCCCACCATCGCTTGACAACCAATGCTGGTGTGTTTACGTCCCCGTAATTTAGCGGTTCGGCAAAAAGAGATCGATAAAATAAGTACTAGGCTTACAAAGAATAAGTCCTGGAGTCGATTTTCTCGACTAAAGGCGGTGCTCCAGCATGGCCGCAGACTGAAACAAGTAAAGAGAAAGAGAAAGAGATATTACTTAAGAGTCTGATATTCATGACAATTGTCACACAGTAACAGCAAGCAAATTCAATCATTGAATACCTTTTCAAAGTCACTTTCCTTATAAAGTGACAGAGGGATAGAGAGGGAGTAGGGAGAAAGAGAGGGGGTGAGACAGGTGAGAGAGAGGCATGTGTGTATGTGAGAGAGAGAGAGAGAGAATACAATGTATCTTTTACTCAGACCATAATCTTGGATCTTTCCTTTTACCAGTATCAGAGAAAGCAATAGAAAATTCCAAAAATGTAAAAGCCCCCGACTTCAGAAAAATTGCAGTCATACACTTAGGCCTGCCAGCTACTCATACTGCTATTGAATATCTCCAGAATCTTAAAAAGTGGGTATAATTCTAGGAAGGTTGCGATGCAAACAGTAGCACAGAAAGTGGCGGCCAAGAGGAATCCAGGAGTCATGGCCTGAATACAGCCCAGCACACTTAGGATGCAAGGAATTAAGGGCTTGCATGGGTAGGGCTTCTTCTCTGAAGACCTTCTGCTGTTCACTTCTCTTTAGAGTTTCTTACTACCTAACAATTCATGAACTTAACATAGACCAAACTAAATCAGCACTTCACAGGCCTGTCGCCATCTCTTCTACGTCTAAATTCCTTAGATAACACATCCTTAACATTGTCAAGTCATATGTTTCTTTTTTTATCTCTCAGTATGAATTCACACTACTATACTCAACTATCACATTACTCATAACCTCACACAAAGAATACATGATCTATTGATCCCATATGTGAACTAGTTTAACTACCATTACCATCAGCATCAATGACTCCATTCCCCACCTCCTGGAATAACAATACAAAACATGATGACTGAACTGTTTCTCAGGTCACCAAGTCTATATAGAACACATAATAACACTTTTAATCTAAAATCTGTATTTTCAGAACAGAATATCACTCATTCTTTCTAGATTCTACCTACAAAATCTTTATATGTCCTTCCTCTACCCACAAAACGTTTACACAGCCTCATGTGCAATTGACATTACTATTGCCTTTGAATTCACACATCATTTTTTTAGACATAGCTGCACAACTACACAACTACTCCAACCGCAAATTAACCACACAGACATCTGGCTCCAAACAAATGGACTAAAATTAGCAACTACCAAATTCGTGATCTCTTTCTTATTACCAACAAAACCAGAAAAAGAACAAAGAAGTAAAAAATAACCCAACCAATCAGCATATCAAATAACATAAACACTGCACACACATGCGTGCGCCTGCTCACTTGCACACACACACACACACACACACACACACACACACACACACACACAAGATAAAAGGTACCAGAAACTTTCTATTATGTTCATAGCATACATAGAAAACACAGTAAAGAAAGCAAAAATGATGTGAACACTTAGAAGTACATGTTTTCGAACACAATGACACAATAGTACAAGTGTATACATCTGAAGTAATGGATCTCTGAATCCATATGTCTGTTTGATGAAAGATCACATCAACAATCATATATATATATGATAAAATGATCCATTCTGATATTGGTTTCTTTTGATAAGGCATAAAGCTAATGTTGAACAGGAAATCATAAAAGTATATCAACCTGATCAAATTTATCAAAGTTATTCATCTGCGAACAAGCAAAGAACTAAATGACATTGTGAAATGTATAAAAATTGTTGACATGTAATTGGGCTGGACACAAGCAAAGGATGAATGGCAACAAATGAATTCTAAAAGATTGCAAAAGAAAGAGTAGTATAACAATAAACATGATAATGGAATGAATTTGATGAATTTCATAGAAATTGGGTATCAGAAACTCTAAATGTTATAGAGAGGCCCTTTATGTAGCAGTGAGAAAGCCATAGCTGATTCAATTGATGTTATCATTTTATTTTATTTTTTTTGGTGATATGTATGGGTGAGGACAGCTGTGTAAAGAAGTGCTGATCTGTAATTTTGAAGGCAACCTGTGGAAGAGGTAGACCCAGAAAGACCTGGGATGGAGTAGTGAAATATGGTCCTTGGTAGTTGAGTCTCATAGAGGCAATGACAAGCTCAGAGTCTCCTGGCAATTTGCTATGATTGCTTGTCAAGCCAAGTGAAATTGTGATTGTAGCCAGTGCTGATGACAGGTAAAAGACACCTATGCTGATGACACATAAAAAGCACCCATACTGGTGACATGTAAAAGGCACCTGTGCCAGTGACACATAAATGATACTCGGTGTACTTTCTCGAGTGGTTGGCATTAAGAAGTGCATTCATTTGTAGAAACCAAGCCCAAACAGACTGGACTCTGGTGCGGCTCTTTGGTTTACCAGCTCTAGCTAAACAGACTAACCCATGCCAGCATGGAAAAACGGATGTCAACTGATGATGATGATGAAATAGTTGATACATGTTTTAATGGATGAATGCACAGTTAAGTTAAGTTCACTTCACAATCATGAGGTCTCTGGTTCAATCATACTGCATGACATCTTGGTCAAGTGCCTTTCACCATAGCCTTGGGTCAATCCAAACCTTGGAACAGAAATTGGGCAGGTGGAGGCTGGTATGATGGTTTGTACCTTTAATTTTAATTGTCAGTATTATCACACACTGGTCATACTGATTCTGCCTTAGGATTATATTAACAATACAAATGTCTGTGGAATACTCAGCCACTTATACCATGATTAAACGAGCAGGCTGTTCTATTGAGTGAACAACTGTAATACTCATCATTCAAACTAATTGGCATCCAATTAGTGTGTTTGCATTTATATTTGTTCCCCTGACCCTTCCCCACCATGTAACAACTGGTGTAGGTTTATTTTACTTCTCTTTTACTTAGTGGTTCAGCAAAAGGGGTTAACAGAATAAGTTCTAGTTTTGAAAAAAAAGTACTGGGTTCGATTTGTTTGACTAAGTCCTTCAAGGCAATAACCCAGCACGGCTGCAGTTCAAGGTGAGATAAACGATGTTTCAGTAAGCTTGTTTTAAATTTATTTTACATATTGTTTTCAAAGTTTGGCACAAGGCCAGCAGTTTCAGAGATGATAATAGGTGATAAGTCAATTACATTGACCCCAGCATTCAACTGGTACTTATTTTATCGATCCTGAAAGGAGATGAAAGGCAAAGTTGACCCAGTGGAATTTGAACTCAGAACATAAAGACAGATGAAATGCTGCTTAGCATTTTATCTGGCATGCTAATGATCCTGCCGGCTTGCTGCCTTAAGTTTATTTTACATATTGATAATGATACCCCCAAGTTTATTTCAACATATGAGCATCCAGTTGCTTGATTAACTGGACAACTTACGCATTGATTTTAAGGCATGTGAAGTAACTGAGTATTTTGCAGTTACCCACTTTGTAAATCTCTGGTAGAAACTGGCGTATGTATGACAAGGCATGATAGTTTAGCTGATCGACTTCTATAGAATTTCCATCTGTTCAAAATTCAATCACTTTGGGTCAGGTTGATTGTATGGTCAGTACACTTGCTCAAAATGCTATATAGTGGGGTCAAAGCCAGGACTTCATTGTTGCAAAGCAAACTTGGCAATAATGTTTGCATCCACATCTTAACATATTTATGCATTGCGTAGATGCATATTATAACTTTCATATGACATAATCATTAATCTTTACTCAGATTGTTTGCATAAGTTATACCAATTTTTAATTTTAGCAGTATTATTTTACTTTTGTTGTTTAGCCCCCTACTCAGCTTAGATCAGGGAGACCTGTGATCAAAGGCATTTCAGGTATGACTATGCTGTCTTTTTTCACGTGTGGTGCACACAGTAGCTTTCTTTCTGTTATCTAATGTATGTTTCTTTTTTAAGACTAACATTACAGTGAACACATATAGACTCCTTTCTTAGCTCTTATTGATGTACTCTTTAAAGCACAGGTGTTATTCTTATCAGTTTGCACACACACTTACACACATCTCTCTCTTTCTCTCTCTCTGTTTCATAGAGGATTGTTGACAGATACCTACACCTTGCTATATAAAGTCTAATAGATTTTGTAACATAAATTTGTACAGCTATTATCACTGTAGCTTATCTCATCTTTGTTTAACAATTGCTTTATTGATTAAATATAGACTTATGCATGAGTTAAGTAGAACTAGAAAAGTGAAAATGATGATCTCATGACAGATCCACAAATAAATTGCAGTACATTGTCCCATCTATCTAGATTTTAATTTCAGTTCCTGCTGGGTTTCGTTTGAGATTGATAAAGATATCATCTCTATACAGGGAGTTGATGCAATCAAATATACCACCTACCCACTCCTTTACAAATTCATGACCTTATATCTAAGTCAGAAATCATAACCATATTTGCTTATCAATGTAACTTTTTCCACATGACCACCAACACAACAATTAACATAATAAAAGGGGGAAATTACATTAGATAATATGGTCTTGAATGAGATGATCATAGCTCAAGTGCCTTCAATCACATCTGCTTGATCCAAGCTTACCTAAGGTTAGTTCGCAACACCAATACCGTAGAAGCAATAGTTACAATATAGAACCAAATAGTTACCCTTGCTCCTATAGGCACAAGGCCTGAAATTTTGGGGGACGGTGTAAGCTGATTACATCGACCCTGGTGTTCAACTGGTACTTATTTTATTGACCCTAAAAGAATGAAAGGCAAAGTGATCCTCGGTAAAATTTGAAATCTGAATGTAAAGCTAGAAGAAATGCTATTAAGCATTTTGTTTAGTGTACTAACAATTCTGCCTGCTCACTACCTAGAACTAACTAATAATGTCTTTTGAAGAAGCAAAACATTCTTCTTTTTCATGTGATACACCTACAGGTATTTGCTATCATAAACTTCCACCCTTTTCTGTCCTACATACAACTTTGTATGTTATTAGTTTGGTGTATCTGTATCCAGCTGGTAAGGCCATCGAGTATCTTCTTTCTCAGTCTTTCCTGGTTTCTTCATCATTTCAGTTTTCTGTTTGTCATTAAGTGCTCTAGGTATTTTCTTTTCATATGATGTCCAATGGACATGACCTTGTTATGTCTCCTTATGTTATCAAGAAGTTTTCTGATGGTCTCTGCTCAACAAAGGACTTTGTCATTTGGCACTTTATCTACATAATACACCTTCAGTAGTCATTTAAGGAAAAACATCTCTGCTGCATTAACAACAACCACTATATCCACCACTACTACCACCTCACCCTCCTCCTCGTCATCACCATCATACAACATCTTGCTTAGTTCACCATTTTCCCTTGCGTATGCAAATGATATTTAAGAGTCATCAAGCAAACCTCAACATGGTGGTCTGACTGCTAGAAATAGCAAGCAAATCTCACTCAGATCATGCCATAACCATCTTAATAAGAACATATTGGGTACACTATATCTAAAAAATTGGATGGTCATTGATGGAACACAGTTGGAACAGTGCTGGCTGGTTGTTTATCTCCAGATGTGTCTTGATTTAGCAGACCTATGATCAATAACATTCCAGCTATGACCATCCCCTGTCTTTTTTTATAGGTACAGTGCAGTTTGGACTCACTTTACTCAATGTGTCTTCTTTAAAGCTAGTAAAGTTGAGAGAGATTTTGCTTTAAGCTAGTAAGGTTGAAAGAGTTTTTGTAACCACACAGAAGCTCCAGTATTGGCTCATAGGGGTACTGTAGATTATAGTGCTGGGTTCAGTTCTTAACTTCAGCTCATTTGAGTCATTCTCGGCCTTTGAAGAACCAACAGTAAGCCACATTTAATTAGAGATATCATGAATTCTTAGTGGCAAACTGCATACAAAACTGGAAAGGCTACAGAGAGGAGTGTGAAATGAAAGATAGAGTGGGAGATAGAAAAAAATAAGGTGTGCGTCATATCCAGTACGTATGTTTGCTTTGCATTGTTGCATATAATTATTTCATATATTTTTTTTGACATCACAAATGCAGTAATGTCATACTCATTACTCAAACTGAACTAAATGCTACCAAAACAAAAAGAAATGGTTGAATGAGATCAAAGGATATGCAGCAGCTAATTCTCATAACTCAACAATTTCATTTTGTCTTCTGCAAATACTCTATGATATGTTTCCATTAATATTTTGATATATTTTCTGTCTCCATGTTATAACTTGACCTTCAATAATTTCTTGTGCACATTGTTTCTTTCATCTCCCATAGGCACTTGTTATATGCACACACACACACACACACACACACACACACACACACACACACACACACATTGTGTTCTGTTACTATCTCCTCTCCTAAGTATCACCCACCAACAATTTAGACAAGTGGTTCTCAACTGGGATCCATGTGGCCCCTGACTGTCCATATAAGATTTTGGGGGGGTCCATGTAACAAAATAGTAATTGAGGATTCATAGTAATATTTTAAGGGCTCTTGAAATAATTTTGCTTTATATGCATGTATTGGTATGTATTACAAGAAACAGCTAGGTTTCTTTCTCTAATATTTTACATAGTTCAGTCTACACAAGTTAATGTGTGAATAAATAGTAACCAAAGAAGTCCATAGGTAAAAAATGGTTGAGAACTCCTGATTTAGACACTTCTGTTTTGTCCAGATTTACTTGATGTTGTTGTTGTTGTTGTTGTTAAATTCCTGGTCTGTCTTAATAGATCAGAACAATGATCTAAACATTCAAGACGTGACCTTCCAAATTTTTTTGTTTGGAATAGTATATCCTGGACTACAGTACACAAAGTGCCCTTTAAGAAAAATGCTTGAGTGTGATTTGAAGACAATTTGGCTTTTTCTAGCAGACTGAAAACCCCATAATGACCAAAACCATTCATGCCATAGCCTTCCTATTTTTGTTTAAAGAGTATCCTTCAGGTTATATTCTCCTCCTGGTGTCAATTTGCTTGACTAAAACTGGTGCTCCAGCATGGCCACAGACAACTGACTGAAACAAGTAAAAGAAAGAATAAAAGAAGACCAATGATGAAGGCTTCTGTGTAGTTACTTGATCTACAAGAAATAACACCTAAATCTCTCTCAAATTCTAATCCTACAATCTTTAAAAAGTAAAAGACATTTTGTGAATAAAGGAAGTAGGGCATAAAATATAATTCAGTTACAAATATGCTGCATGAAATAAAAATGAGATTGTTATGGCTGAGGTGTCTTTTGATTTATAATTGTACTCATAAACATGATATCTATAAGTTTTTGACTATAATTTTACTTATAAGAGACAAATCTCTTTGATGATTTAAACCAAAAATAGCAGTTGTTACCCTAAGTAAGACCATTTTTACATTAGATAAACTATTTAATTAAAGTATTTGATTAAATAGATCAGTTTAGAAGATGACATAACAGGAATTTTTAAATAAGTCATTATCAAAGATTTTCAACTAGACATTGTCCTCAATTTTCCAGTCATCTGATACTTGCTGAAAATCATTATTGGATCAAATTCTCTTATAATATGGATGGCAATGTAACTAATAATCTTTTAGATCTTTATTTTGAAAAAAAGCTATGAATAAGTTGAGTGTCAACCTAGTTCTCCTTATTTGAGGCAAGAACTTGCCTACATTTCTCATTTATTTGTGCTGTTACCTGACATTATGGTGACTGCAGACAAGACTTGTAAGAAAGTGTGATCACTGAATGTTTATTTAACACTTGGCCTCTTTAACACACGACAAATGTTAATGTGTTAACATGACAAAACTGTTCTAAGCAAAAATAAATTTTATTGGTTGGATCACGTTTTAGTAATTGTTAGTGGTTTAAATAGGCATGATCCAACTTACTGAACAGTCTATTTGTTTGGTGACATATGTTGTTGAAAGACTATGTGTACATATTTTAGTATATATGTGTGTGTGTGTGTAATGATTGATTTGAAGGTGGGAAAACGTATGGGATGAAAGAAATAAAGATACACACACACATTTTATGCTGTGCTTCTGTGTGAGTGTGTTGGGTGAATTGGCTCATTGACATAAAAGGAAAAGAAAGCTGTATCATTAAAGATGTGTATTTATGTGTGAGTATTTGAAATGATTAATTGAATGTTTGCACCAGTTGCACACAGTACATGTCTAATGCTTTGAAAGACATATATCTGAACAATGTTCTTATGTATAAGAGGCTAAGAGGTACTGGAAAATCTCAAAAATACTTGACAGCTCTTTGTAATCAGTGCTCTACCACTTAATTGTTCTCTTGATTTCTATCTATCTTGCTATTGATAAATCAGGATATATATATGTATATATATATATATATATATATATATAT
>NC_068981.1:154163833-154170860 GCF_001194135.2 Octopus bimaculoides
TATATATGAATATATATATACATATCTCTGTGTGTGTATTTATATATGTATGTACATATATATATATATATATATATATATATATATATATGTATGAATATATATATGTATATGTGTATGTGTGTGTATATATATATATATAAATATATATATATATGTATAAATATATATATATATATATATACATATATATATACACACACACACACACATATATATAATTATATATACATACGCATGTATATACTGGGTCATCCCATAAATAATGCGGTTTTTTTATAGTTCTTTTATTTTTCAAACGTCAAATATGGGGGCGGGGGCATCGTTTCCCATTCAAACTGATCCAGCCTTTGAAACACTAGGATATACTACTACCAGACACAGAGACTGGTTTGATGAAAATGATGCTGAAGTTCAGAGACTATTGACTGTAAAGCACTTTACCTACAATGTATTGCTGCACAGAAGACTTTCAACTGTGCAGTGAAATCTAACACTTGCCCACTATAGCAGTGTAAAATCATTACTGCAACGATCTCTCAGAAAGATGCAGAACACTTGGTGGGAAGATCTTGCTCGTGATATTCAGGCTGCTGCCGATGCAAATGACAGCAAGAAGCTTTAACATCTTATGAAGCAAGTTTATGGGCCTAAGAGCTCCACATCAACTCCTTTGCTTTCCAAGGAGTCTTCCACTCTATTTAATAAATCAACAAAAACCACAGGTTGCTGGATTGAATATTTCTCTGAACTACTAAACCATGAGTCAGTTGTGGATGAAACAGTGATTGATACTATGCAACAAAGACCTATCATTGGCCCCTTAAATTTTGCACCCTCAATAGATGAAGTAATGGCATCAATAAGTAAATTGAATCTTGGTAGGGCATCTGGAAGGGATGGAATTTGTACTGAGTGTTGTGGTGGTGGTGGCAGCAGCAGTAGTGGCAGTGTTGATGACAATGACAACAAAGAGAAGATATAACATTTATTGTACTGAATGTAGCATGTTGATGAGTGAATCTCTTCCAGTCAACTAGTTGTTCCAAGATGTTTGTAGGTTTAGAATCAGTGCTGTGTCAGGTATATAAAAAATACTTCTGCATATTGTACTCGACCTTTGTAGAGGTGTTAGCAACTAATCAAGGATGAAGTATTTCCTGGCCTTGAATATGAAACCTAGTCTTTTGGTGCAGATTAGCAATATCATATGCAGACACATCTGATGAAACTCCAATAAAGGTCGAAAATCAATTAAGGCTGCTTATCATTTTTCCAGTCTATGGAGAAATAGTTTAATTTGCCATGCTTCTGTGTCTACTACATAGATTTACATATATTATATCATACCTTGATACTGTGTGGACTGGGATCCCTGTTGATTGGCTGCTGATATTCAATAAAGTGTGAAGGCATGTGACTTAGTGGTTAGGGTATTTGGCTAACGGTCATAAGGTCATGAGTTCAATTACCAGTGGTGCATTGTGTCCTTGAGCAAGACATTTTATTTCATGTTGCTCCAGGCCACTCATCTGGTAAAAATAAGTAGTACCTATATTTCAAAGGGCCAGCCTTGTCACATTCTGTGTCATACTGAATCTCCCGGAGAATTAGATTAAGGGTATGCATATCTGTGGAGTGCTCAGCCACTTACACTTTAATTTCATGAGCAGGCTCTTCCATTGATCTGATGAACTGGAACCCTTGTCATTGTAACCAACAGAATACTAATTAGTTAAACACTTGTTTCTCTGGGATTGGTCAAATGATGTAGATGCCTCTGATGAGAGCTCAATAAGATTTGAAAATCAATTTAGGCTGTTCATAATTTTTTTCCAGTCTACAGAGAAATAGTTATATTTGGCCAATGTTTTGTATATGTCTGCTATGTTACATATATTTGAGATCATTATGTGGAATAAGAGATTGCAAGGATTAGCATTTCTAATGAGTTTGAGAATTTTAATTTTGAATTGTTAATGTTTCCTTTATAGGCACTGCTGTGTGGTTAAAAGGTTTGCTTTGTAACCATGCAGCTTTGTGTCCAGTTGTACAGTGCTGTGTCTTGAGCAAGTGTCTTCTACTATATTCCCAGGCTAATTACTGTCTTGTGAATGAATTTGGTAGATGGAAACTGTGTGGAAGTCCATGTGTGTCTCTCTCTTCCCCCTCTCTCTATTTATATATATTATATGTTTATGTGAGTATGTGTATCTCTTTGTGTCTGTTTTTGTCAACCTCTCACCCCTGCTTGGCAACCAATGCTGGTTTGCTTACATCCCTGTAAATTAATCGCTTGCTAAAAAGAGACCGAAAAGAGATCAATGGAATAAGTACCAAACTTTAAACAAAAAACCTAAGTACTGGGGTTGATTATTCAACTAAAGCCCTCCAGGGTAGTGCTCTAATATGGCTGCACTCCAATGACTGAAACAAGTAAAAGATAAAAGATGTGTAGCAATTGTCTTTATCCTACAGGAAGATATTTTATGAGTCTCTGTTCAAGGAAATTTGGTGTGATGTGTCAAGGTTATGAGAGCAGAAGGTTAAGTTTCAAAGTCCTTTAAAGATGAGATCTTCTACAAAGAATGTGTTATTAGACGCGTCATTGAGAAAGAATGGGAAGAAATATGTGGGAGAAATAACTGAACCCTTGTAGTCCTGAGTTAGTAAGGTGCAAGTCAAAAAAAGAGTCCTATTAGCATGCACTGCAACAAAGTTGTTTGATAGGAAATTTTTGATCCAACAGATCAGAGAATATGGAACTCAGGAGCAGGTAACTCACTTCAGACATTCTCATACTTGATAAGGTTAAAAGTTTTTACACATGTTAAAAGTAAAAACATCGCTTTTGCTGAATTTCTTAAGGATGGAGTGTGACGAAGGAGAAGAAGCCTCAAGTACATCTGACACTTTGGGAAATACTCTAGAGATCAAAAGAAAGCAGAAAGACTCAAGAGGTGATAATGAAGGTTAGATGTCTCTTCCAAAGCAGCAGTCTTAATACTGGATTTAGTGAAGTTTCTTGAATGACAAGCGATCTAGATGGGATATCAATTTATTTGCATGTTACATTCCCAGATCTAATACTTTTGACAAGTAGATCAACAGATGTACATATAACTGTATTATGCACAGAGACATGACTAAGTCACAGCAGGTATGAACTTAAGTTACATGAACGGGCAGGATTCATTCAGCCATATTACATTTATATGTATGGGCCAATGAGGGAGCTTCTATATAGTTACTCAATAACAACCAAATCTCCTCAGATCTATTACAATTTTTGCTCTTAACTTCTCCAAAGCACTTTCAGAAGTTTGTTCTAAGTGTCTGCGCTTGTTTTCAGACTAAGTTAGCTCATGTTTCATATGTTCTGAGTAATATAAGCTTTCCTTTCATAAGTTCTAAGTTACTCAGTAGGGTGAAGATTGAAAAAAATTGGGAATGTGTATTATATATGAAGCATGGGTGTCAGGGAAATATGTCTGTGTATCACAGATGATACACAGGATAGGCAAAGAGTTAAATAAGCCAAGGACACAGTAATCTAGTACTAGATATCTCTAGGTATCAGCTAGAATATCTTTGATTATAGGTCAGCCAAACAACTTCAACTCTTACATGTGTGTGTGTGTGTGTGTGCATTACAATATGTAAATCCCTCCCACAAAAAAAACTGCATTCAATAAATTTATTCTGATTTATTTTATTAGTTGATTAAAAGTACTTATAGTTTTCAGAGAATGGGTTAATGGGTGAGTCAGAGGTTATGGATAGGGTCAAGGTTAACAAAGCTGAATAAAAAGAATTTCTTGGTATTCATACAAATGCTTGTGGATGAACAACCGTAACCAATGCTATTGATAACTAGAGTTTCTCTATTTACTTTAGTTATTAATCCTCAATATATATAACCTTTCTTAAAATATCTTCAGTAAATCCACATGCAGCCTCCCTACTTCCTGTTTGTATTGAACCATATCACTTTCCTACTCTCTTTCTTTCTTTCCTTCTTTTTCTCTCTCTTATTAATTATCAAGGAAACACTTCTATAATTTCACAGCTGAAATTACTGAACTATACAAATGTTGAGAACTCAGGTTTCAACCCGATTCTTGTAGCGTAGTATTGAATCTCCCACAATGTGTCAATATTTCTTTCAACTTTTGTTGCATTGTATTCTACTATGATAGAATATCTCAGTTCAGTGTAAGGATTTTTATTACTAGGTTACATCAGTTATAGGAAGGATGTAAGTTGGTTGTTGTTGTTGTTGTTGTTGCTGTTTAACCCAAGGCTTGCTTTGATCAATAAGACCTGTAATTAGTAGCATTTCAGTTGTGATCATCTTGTCTTATTTTCAGTCAAAATATATCTAAGACTAAATTAATCTATGTGTCCTTGTTTAATCCTTTTGATATCAATCCACTTGTGACTGCTCCTGGTACTGTGATTATAAATTTTCTGTTTTAAAATTATCTAAATTAAAACCTTCAATTAGAATTGCATGTTAATTTATGTTCCAAACACCAGCTTAATTATGACAAAGTTATTTTACTAAACTATTCATTTTATTTTCAAAATTTTGCGAAACAAAGGTAGTATATTTAAACAGAAGTATGGTAACAAAAGGGTGATAGTAGGATGCAATTTGAATGTAATTTGGCTGCTATTTCTTAGAGGTCAAGTAGCTATTTATAGGCCTCCCTCTAAGTAGTCAATGAAGGTGGTTGTAAATACAGCTCATATCTGCAGGACTATTTTCTCATGACTACTTTTGATTGTCATTAATTTGTGTCCTTAAAAATTAGGTCATTTTTTTGTATAGTTTCCCATCATAAATAAAAAGCAGATTATCATTATTAACATTGACATGTTGCTGAAGACTCATCTATTTTCTAGTGGTCCTGCTGCCTGCTCTTGCCTGTAAATAGTTAACTCAAATGATACTCATTTATAGTTAAGTGGTTTGGGCCATTGAGGAAATATGCAAAAAATATATTCTTTTCTAATCTAGGGACAAGGCCTGAAATTTTTGGGGGAATTGGGGAGGAGGCAGTCGATTAGATCAATCCCATTATGCAACTGGTACTTAATTTATCGACCCCAAAAGATGAAAGGCAAAGTTAACCTCGGCAGAATTTGAACTCAGAATGTAAAGACAGATGAAATACTGCTAAGCATTTCGGCCGGTGTGCTCACGTTTCTGCCAGCTCGCCACCTTATGCAAAGAATATATTGCAATACTTAACATAGTGACAAGTTATGAAACATTTACTGTCATTGTTTAATCCCAGGTCAGACTTGATTGAACAAATGATTTCAGTCATGGCCATTCCTGTCTTTCACAAGTGTGCTATCTTGAAGTACATTTTTTAAAATGACCTTTCTTTTTAAGATAATAGAGTGTGATTTGAGGGAGATTTCATGCTGATCAACTTTTAATTAGTAGACACTGTAAAGGTGGTGAGCTGGCAAAATAGTTAGCCTACCTGGTAAAGTGCTTAGCAGCATTTTGTCTGTCTTTATGTTTTGGGTTAGAATGATGTTGGGGTCAACTTTGCCTTTCATCCTTTTGGGTTGATAAAATAAGTACCACTCAAGCACTGTGGTCAATTTAATCAACTTAGCCCCCACCTCTGAAATTGCTGGCTTTGTGCAAAATTTGAAACCAATATTAGTAGACATTGTAATAATGGAAAGTATCAAAGGAGCAAATGTATTTGATAATTTGAGAAAATGTATGAAGTGTTGGAAAACACATTCAAAGAAACAATAAAAAATGTTGAGTGAAAGTAGATTGAAGATAAGAATTATGATAAGTTGTTTTAGAAGTGCTGGGTAATATTGATGTGATTTGTGCTCTGAGAGCATGAACTGAAAAATTTCATTCAAAAATGAATCTTTTTATTTCTGTTAAAACCTTTTAATATCAACCAATCTGAGACTGCCCCTCATTCAATGATAAAAACTTCATGTTTCAAAGTAACCTACATTGAAACTTCTATGGAAATTTTTGATGTTAATTTATGTTCCAAGCATCAGCCTAATAATGACAAAGTTATTTTATTAAATTTTTCATTATTTTCAAAATTAATGGAAACAAAGTCATTGCATTCCAGCAAAAACATGGTAACAAAAGGGTTAATATTTCAGTGCTAATTCTATACGAAATAAAATAAAATGTTATTCTAAATGCTATTATTAAAAAGAAAGTAATTAGTGTTATGCATCTATGCAGTTTTCTATACATGCATCTATCCATTTTCTAGTACAATTAGTACAATTAATATGGTTTCCAGGAAAAAAAAAAAGTCACTTAATAAATACAACGGAAATTAATATAAACTACTTACATCTCAAAAGCAATTAATTTTCCTTGAGATAAATCAGCCTACCTGATACTGAACATAATTTTATTATCTTCTTTTCAATAAAAGATGATATAGTATGTCATCAATATTTATTTGTAGGCAAACTCTTTCTGATTTAAAATATTTAGTTCACTGTAAAACAATGATAGCAGTAAAGCATTATATTAAAATAAGAATAAAAATAAAATTCAAAGATTGTTCTTTTTTTGTATCAAATATATTTGAGAATGTTATGAAACCTTTTACTAAATTGGTTTATCTTTTGAATAGTAATAATGACAAAGGTGGCAGCTATATAATAGTTTTTAGCTTGCATGCAAACTCTGGGAGAGGGAAGGGATATGATGACTCAGTAAATAAAGAAAAAGGATACAAAGGTATAAAATGCAAGCTGTTGTAGCTCTATGTGAATGCTTCCTGGCACAGTTGTGGTGTGCAAGAGAGACGATTGCGCTGGTATGGACATGTGGTGAGAATGGATGAGGATAGCTGCGTGAAAAAGTGCCACACCTTAACAGTTGAGGGAACCCGTGGAAGAGGTAGGCCCAGGAAGACCTGGGCTGAGGTGGTGAGGCAAGACCTTCGTACATTGGGCCTCACCGAGGCGATGACTACTGACCGAGACCTTTGGAAATGTGCTGTGCGTG
>NC_068981.1:154170931-154173355 GCF_001194135.2 Octopus bimaculoides
CATAAAAGACACCATTTCGAGCGTGGCCGTTTTCGTGCGGGTGACACGTAAAAGCACCCACTACACTCTCTGAGTGGTTGGCATTAGGAAGGGCATCCAGCTGTAGAAACTCTGCCAAATTAGATTGGAGCCTGGTGTTGCCATCCGGTTTCACCAGTCCTCAGTCAAATCGTCCAACCCATGCTAGCATGGAAAGCGGACGTTAAACGATGATGATGATGATGATGATATTTTGATATGAAAATATCTGTAGACCTAGAAATTTGAGAGAAGCGGCAGTCTATTTTCCTAGCTCTTATTGATCGATGCTCAGGAACCAAATATAAATTATAATAAGGTTGCAGCTTTGAACCTCTTATTTAAAAAAAAAAAATTATTGCTATTATCTAAAGCTATCAAAGTATATAGAAAAATGCAGAATAATCTGAAAGAGAAATAGTTTAATAAAGAAAAACAATAAAAAAAAATAGGGAAAGGATTAATAATTTATTTGTTATAAAGAATTTAAAAAAAATCAATGAAAGTTAACATTAAAAAAGGCAACATTTTATAAGTAATTTTAAAAATTGCTAATTTAAAAATATTTATTAAAGATTATTTAAAGCTTATTTTAAAAACAGTTATGTTCCGTACATGAGTGATTGTTTATTTAAATTTGATTTTTTTTTATTATGCCCTAATTTTTTAATGAAATTATAAAATATAGTTATGGTAATGACATTAAAAAAAATGACGATAAAATATTTTTGGATCAATATGATATTGAAATTCAAATTAAGTCAAAATCAAAGAATTTATTTTCTTAGCATCTTTGTTAGGTTTAACCTCTGAGAATGAAATCATGAAATCATGCTGCATTCTTAAAATCAAAATATTTCAAATGAAATCTTGATGTGTGCAACTATTTACTTATTCAGTCTTCCATTTATGCAAGATTTATATCTATGATGAATCATGAGTTATCTGATTTACAGGATTGAGATTATAATCTGAACAACTTGCTAATTTTAGGAGTATATAACTAAGTGAACTTGCAAGGGAAGATGCAAAAAAAAGGAAAAAAATTCTTGTATTTCGACTATTTATGAATTTGTTTAGCTTTATGACTAGACAAGTATGATATGAATCTTTAGGAATTTCACTAAATATTTATTTTCATATAACAGTTTTATAATATAAAAATGATTCAACATGATGATTGGTAATAAGAATATAATTTGTGTATTATTTTTCTACATATGCAGAGAGCAACAAGATGATTTCAGATCTGTTTAAAGTTCCCTGGGTGGTTTAAAATTTGTAGTTTAACTATTTTGAATTTATCTTAAATTTTCTAATACATGTGTTAGCGTTTATCAATTATTTAATCACGCTGCTGACAAATGCACAATATACAAATTAGTCTAGACATTGCAACTAATTTTTAGTTTGTAATTATTTTAAAACTCTATTTGTTAATAACTTCCTACATAATCAGAAGAATGGGGGTATTGTCTATTGATGAGTGATTAACAAATCCTGAAAAATGTCCAGGCAATCTCCTTTATTTTTCTATGTGTGAAGAGAACAACAAAATGTATTCACATCTCTTTAAAATTCTACAGTGAAAGGCTTAAAAACTAATTTAACTTCTTTGAATTTATGCTAGATTTTCTAATACATGCTGTGTTGTGTATAAGTATTTATTCAATGAATAAATTAAATAAATAATGTCTCATGAAATATATTTGTACAAAGCCATACGCAACATGTTCTCAGATATGAGAAGGCCTTTCACTGCAAAGCTAGCAATCTTACACTTGTATAAAGATACAAGATTTGCTGTGAATTACACCATTGGATTTTAGGTTGATTTGATTCTTTTTGTCATTTCTCTTTGTATAGTATGAGAGCCAAATCTATTACTCACAGCAAGTAAGAATGAAATTATTCTTATTAAGCACTTCTTCCAGTGATATTATGTGTTTGATTTTAGCTTGACCAAGTTTTACACAAATCAGCATATATTCCATATGTTTCATATGTAAGAATGAATAATTTCATTCTTACCAGGCTATGAATGACAGATTTGATTTACATAGCCGAAGAAAGGGAACATCACGGAAACACATGCCTCCTACAATCCATTGATATCATTCACAGCTTATCTTGTGTTTTTATACATTTCTAAAAGGAAAATTTTTTTCTGTGACCAGCTCTGCAGTAAAAGGTCTTTTCATGTCTGTATGCACTCAGATGTGTTGAATATTCTTCTTACATGAGTATATATATATATAAAATACAGTGTACATTTAATACACATTAGAGATGCCCATAAAAGGACATCTAACCCGCTAGAAAGAGCAGCCAAAGCTCTACACCACAAAATTAGGGATAATTTCGAAAAGGAATGAAAGATAAAAACATTTACCATCTATATTCCGA
>NC_068981.1:154176476-154183028 GCF_001194135.2 Octopus bimaculoides
AGGAATGACCAGCAAAAGGGGACTCCTATATGCTAGAAATAGATGCCGAATCATCTAACCACGAAAAAAAAAAATATGTTCTCAGTAAAAATTCAGTGACACAACAGACTGTAAAAGGGCAAGACAAATGAAAAAATACTAAATAAAAAACGATTAACCTATGTACCATGGTTTCACCTGTTAAAATTTACATAAGTAAATATCTGCAGGCTTGTCAGCGTAGTCCGTTGATTCGCAATGCAATTTCCAGAACTAGACACAAGACGTCCACCCGAAAGGAGCACGTGTAGAGTTCTACAAATTACATTCAGTGTATCATTTCAAATGTCTTCAATCTGGCGTGCTAAGTCCGGAAATAATTCTGCAGTTAATAAATTTTTGCAGCTAATCTACCAGTTTGAGAACATTATTATATAAAATTTATTAATGAGGGTAGAAATTGATATTAATCAATTAAAACCAGTGGTCTAGCATATTTAAAAAATCCTATATATATATGTATATATATATATATATATTAATATAACAGAAGGTTGCAATATTTCACCAAAAAGGAGAATTATAATTGTCACTAAATGTGACTAGGGTGTTAAGAAATACCTACATTGCTAGAAATAAGAGCTAAAATGCTCTAATGCTGTAGTTAACACACATGAATGAAAACATACACACTAACAGGAACCAGAATTGTCTGAAAAGTGCCAATTCAGAATTCTTAATACTGACGTCAGTTTCGGCAATTTCTGTTGCCTCATCAGTTAAGCCTGCTTGACATTGGATTTTTTCAGACTAGCTTCTCTATTAGAATATATGTTTTTGTCATCCAAATTAAAAGAAAAGTTAGTCTGTAAAAAGCCAAAATCAAGCAGGCTTAACTGCTGAGGCAATGGAAGTTGCCGAAACTGACGTCAGTATTAAGAATTCTCAATTGGCACTTTTCAGATGATTCAGGTCCCTGTTAGTGTATATGTTTTCATTCATGTGCATTAACTACAGCATTGGAGCAGTTTAGCTCTTACTTCTGGCAGTGTAGGCGTTTCTTAACACCCTAGTCACATTTAGGGATAATTATAAATCTCCTTTATGGTGAAACATTGCAAACTGCTGTTTATATTAATTTTCTGTATACACATTAGCAAATCGCTAAATCATGTATTAATTTAGATGATGCAAACATACATTCTAATTGAGAAACTAGTCTGAAAAAAAGGCAAGATTCTGTGAGCTTAACTGATGAGGCAACAGAAATTGCTGAAACTGATGTCAGTATTAAGGATTCTCGATTGGCACTTTTCGGACAATTCAGGTCCCAGTTAGTGTATATTTTTTCCTTTATGTGCATTAACTACAGCATAGAGCATTTAGCTCTTATTTCTAGCAATGTAGGGGTTTCTTAACACCCTAGTCATACACACACAGACACATATGCACACACACACACACACACACACACACACACACACACACACACACACACACATAGATGTATGTATGTATGTATGTATGTATGTATGTATGTATGTATGTATGTATGTATGTGTGTGTATATGATGGACTTCCACACAGTTTCTGTCTAGCAATTTTCAGAGAAGGTATGGTCGACTTGAGGATAAAGAAGATATGTACCCAAGGTGCTATGATAGAACTCAAAACCATATCATAGTGAAGGAAACTTCTTAGCACTGCTATACCTGCTTTCTGCTACTTGCTATTCTCCAGAATCACCAGTGTAGAATTTATGGGTTTTTTTCTTGTTTGGAGATATGTGTTATCAAAATATTTCATTAAATCAATGTGGCATATTGTAGAACTCCTAAAAGGTTAAAGGCTGCAGCTGTTTCAAAGGAACTTTTCCTTATAAAAAAAAAAAAAAGAAGTGAAGAAAAAGCAGGGAGAAATTACCAATACTAATCTGATGTTCTTATTCAATACTTGCAAAATATTTCCATTTTGGTTGTTATTGATAACCCTTAAGTAAAAACTACTTAAACATAAATAAAAGTAATAATTACCATTCAGCTCATTATGATAATTTTCTCCTATCATTATGTAAGTATTTTTTGATGAAATCTTGAGATATATATATTTGAGATTATATTTACCTACTTGTTATTCGTTCTTTGTGTTTGTTTTTGTAACTGAAACCAGCAGGTACATACAAGCTATTGCAAGACTAATGGTATGTGAACTAGAAGGAAGAAATGTTAGCAAGTAGCTAGTTGCTATATTTAGTGTTTGATATAGCCACGCATAAAAGAATGAAACCGAATTATCTTTTTGTCTGAGATTTCCTGTTGCTTAAAAACGTAGTACAAGAAAACTTTGCCAGAGACATATTCATGAACATCCTACTCTTTTATTTTCAACAGACATGGTAAGATGATATTTCAAGATGCTGTTGTAGTATTCTGAATGTAAAAATTAACATAGTTAATGATGACAATAGTGATGATGATGTTGGTGTTTATTTAAATTTTAATGGCTTAATCAAAGGAGGAAGAGCAGTTTCCATGATTTCTTTCCAAGGCATCTGAGACTAGTGAGAGAAACAAAGGAAGATCAGAGGCCTGATGCAAATGCTTGCAACAGAGTCGATTCCACAAAAGGCCAGAGCTGATGGTGGTGCTATTTTAACCATGCAATGGATTAAGTCTACAACCCAAAATAAAGAACAGTTCCTCCAACAGGTTTCCACACTGTTTCCATCTTCCAAATTTCACTCATGAGACATTGGTTGACTTGAGGTTAAAATAAAAGACACTTTCTCAAGATGCCATACAGTGAGATTGATCCTGAGACTCACAGTTGCAAAGCAAACTTCTTAAGCTTGCTTCCATACCTGTTACTGATAATGATGGTGATGATGATGATGATGATGATGATGATGATGATGATGATGATGATGATGATGACGACGACGATGGCGATGACGATGACGAATGTGATGGTGGTGATGTCTTTTTTGATTTATTGAACTCTATGATTTACAACTAACGAGGAACCTAAGGGTTTCTCAACCCTTCAAAATCAGTAGTTCCCAGATTTTTCTATGTCCTGCATCCTTAAAAAGTGTTTGATTAATTTTCACACCCCTACAAAAGTGATGTCACATTTGAAGATGTAAAAGTCAATTTTGTAATAATTTTCTTTAAAACTGAACCCATTAAGTATTTTGGGCAATGCGAAGACCTGTTGGGGCAAGTGAAAGCGAAATCGTGATGTCACCTGTACCAGTGGAGCACTAAGAGCACTGTCCGAGCGTGATCATTGCTAGAGCAGCTGTCTGGCTTCCATGTTGGTGGCCCGTAAATAGCACCATTTGAGCGTGATCGTTACCACTTGTGCCGGTGGCACGTGAAAAAACATTCGAGCGAGATCATTGCCAGTGCCGCTGGACTGGCTCCTATGCAGGTGGCATGTAAAATACACCATTTCGAGTGTGGTTGTTGCCAGTACTGCCTGACTGGCCTTCGTGCCAGTGACACGTAAAAGCACCCACTACACTCTCTGAGTGGTTGGCGTTAGGAAGGGCATCCAGCTGTAGAAACTCTGCCAAATCAGATTGGAGCCTGGTGTAGCCACCTGGTTCACCAGTCTTCAGTCAAATCGTCCAACCCATGCTAGCATGGAAAGCAGACATTAAACAATGATGATGATGATGATGAAATTGAACTAAAATAAATAAGAAAATAAATGTTAAATTTAGTATATAAAATGCAAATGTAAACTGAATAATTAGAAAAAGACTGTAAACAATAAAATTATTGACAATTGTGAACATAAAACTCAATGTCTTCTTTGTTCCTGCCTCCCATTCATGACTTTATCAAATTGTGGAACTTACCGATTGCAATCTGCCAGTCTGCTTGTTAATTCTTTGATTGATGAAGGAGAACTAAATTCAGATTCACACGTGCATGTTGTTACAAATAGAATAAGGACACAATTTTTGGTTGTAATCTCTCAAGGGTTTAATCTACATATGAAGAATAATAAAATTCTTGGTATACTTAGAACATGTTATTTTTAAGAGCTAATCATATTTTGAAAAGTAATTTTAATAAAATGTGTATTCACCATTCAGATGCTATGTTTGTTGCTTTGTGGTTAAGAAGTTTGCTTCCTAAACACATGATTTTGAGTTCAATCCCACTATATGATATTTGGTCCTTGGGCTGTCGAAGCCTTGTGAGAGAGGGTTTGGTAGACAGAAACTGAAAGAAGCCCAACACGTGTGTGTGTGTGTGTGTGTGTGTGTGTGTGTGTGTGTGTGTGTGTGTGTGTGTATGTGTGTATGTGTGTGTTCTTGTCTTGAGTCTGCATGATGGTTGTAAAAGAATGCTGCTGTTTTACAAGCAGTGCCATTATTTTGAATCTTCCATAAAAACATGCCCAGCTAGAAGTACATGAGGGTTGGCAAGAGGAAGGTGGTTGGTGTTAGGAAGTGCATCAAGCTGTAAAAACTATGCTAAAACAGACGTGGAAGTCTGGTGCAGGCTCCTGTAAAACTGTCCAACCCATGCTAGCATGGAAGGTGAACTTTAAACAATGATGGTGATGATGATATCCAGCCCAAATATTCTTCCTGTTTTATGTTCAAACTGACCAGATCCAGCCTCTCACACCTACCCAACATTTGTCATTCTAAACATAAACAGTCACATCACTGAAATCTGAAAGCTGTTAGAAAATACATGAGTAATTCAAAATAATATGAATGTATAAGCATAGCATCCCTTAATCTTGCAGGCTTGTAGGTGCTGGTGGCATGTAAAAAGCACCTGTGCCAGTGCTGCCTAAAAGCACCCAGTACACTCCATAAAGTGGTTGGCATCAGGAAGGGCATCAAGCTGTAGAAACCATGCCAAAACAGACATAGAACCTGAACAGCCCTTCAGCTGGTCAGCTCTTATCCAACTGTCCGACCCATGCCAGTATGGAAAATGGATGTTAAATGACGACGACAACGACGACGATGATGACGATGACGACGACGACGATGACGACGATGACAACGACGATGACGATACATATGACAATAATTTGAATGCTAAGGGTTAAATATTGTTAAGAATTGTATAGAACGAGTGCTAAAATATGTTGTTTATTGTAAAAGTATGACCAATTTATTGCACATAAATTTTAACCACAAACTCTTATATGGACCCTGGTTGAGAACCTGTGCTCTATATGGTTACTCGGTCTGCTAGAAATAGCAACCAAGTCTTCTTAAAATCATGTGTTACTGTTTCATTGGATATTACAGATGTAGATATACAAAGCAGTAATTGGATGGTCATGGCTGGAATGCCTTTGATCAGAGGTCTGCTCAGTCAGGATTGGGGTTAAGTATGCTGAGTATATATATATATATATATATATATATATATATATATATATAATTAGATTGATATTTCAGGGAAGTGAAGACTGTAGCATAGTAAATAAATAAGTTGAAAAGAATCTTGCTTGTAAAAATGAAAACCATCTGTACAATAACTTTTATTTTTAAAACTGCCATACAATAATGCTCTTATCTTTACAAAATGTTTTTAATAAAAGATGGAATTTAGGTAATGTCTTTGTTAATGAATCATTGAAAAAATATAAACAACAGAATAGATAATAAAACTGCAGTGAAATCTTTCAGTTTAATTTTATTTTCTGAGAAGCAAGTATCTTTGTTTGAAGTGTTTATCAATGAAGGTAACATGTAAAAAAAACCAGAAAACGTTTATTGTGGATGATAAGCTAAGTACTGTTAAAAGAAATAAGTTTTATTTTTAAGCCTGTGATATCTTTACTTTAATGTAAATGATTCATGACAAATTGGAATTCAACTGGCAATTTTGCTTTTGTTTAGGTAAGTGTTACTTGATAGTATATATTTATGATAGTATTGTATACCTGTTACTTTTTTAATTTTCACTTGCTTCAGTCATTGAACTTTCATGTTGGAGCATTGCTTTGACAACTGGTACATATTTTTAAAGTCTGGTACTTATTCTATTGGTCTATTTTGCTGAACTGTTAAGTTACTGGGATGTAAACAAACCAACACTGGTTGTGAAGTGGTGGTGGTGGAAGACATGCACACACACACACACACACACACACACACACAATGAGGTTTCATTCAGTTTCTGTCTAATAAATTCCCTCACAAGGCATTGGACAGCCTGGGGCTATAGAAGACACCTGCCTAATGTGCTGTGCAGTGGAACTGAACCCAAAACCATGTGGTAGTAAAACGAGTTTCTTAACTGCATAGCTATGCCTGCAGCTATCTTTGTCTCACTTGTTTCAGTCATTAGACAGCAGCCATGCTGGGGCACCGCCTTGAAGAACTTTTTAGTCAAATGAATTGATTCTAAGTCTGGTACTAATTCTATCAGTCTCTTTTGCCAAACTGCTAAGTTACAGGATAAAAACACTGGTTGTCTAGTGGTGGTGGAAGTCAAACATAGACTCAAAGACAGACATATACACACACACATGTGCAGACACGTCGATATATATATATATATATATATATATATATATATATATATA
>NC_068981.1:154183071-154208210 GCF_001194135.2 Octopus bimaculoides
ATATATACATATACATACACACAATGGTCTTTCAGTTTCCATCCACTGAATCCACCCACAAGACTTTGGTTGGCCCAAGGCTATAGTAGAAGCCTCTTGCCCAAGGTGCCATGCGTGGGACTGAACTCGGAACCTAGGAAGCAAACTTCTTACCACACAGCCACACATGTAGTTAATTTAATGGTAGTGGATTTTCTTTAACAATGTTATTGTATGCCAGTGGTTCCAAAACAGTATGCTGAGGCAGGCATACTGTTATGTAGGGACTCCTAAAAAAATTTGGTTGAGTGGAACAGAACTATTTTCAGGCCCCAGGTTGGTGATGGCAGTGGGAAGTTTTCACAAAATTCAAGAGTGCTAAGCATCTCTTTTTTGGGAGAGGCCCTGAGGATAGTCATGCTCCCTTCTTTGGCTCCCTAGGTCCTGATCAATGTAATTGCTGAACCCTAACTTTCTTTGATCCTGTTGATGTGCAGCAAAATGTAGTTAGATATGCTGCAAAATTTATTTTTAAAATATGAAAAATAGATTAAATTCTAAAATTCATAAATTTGTTATATTTATTGAATAAAAGGCTAAATACTTAAATTTTTGTAGTTTAAATTTACGTATAATTTATAGGCTAAAATATATAAATATATTTTTATGATTCTCCTTTTTAGTTTATGCCCAGTGAGAACTTTATATTTTTAATTGCTCTAAAGTGTGCTGTGAGTAAATAAAAAAATAAAAGTTCAGGAAGTCATGGGATTGGATGACAACTCAAATATTTCAAATTTTTTTATTAACAAAAGTTCAAAAAATGAAGAGCTAAGTAAATAGAAATTTAAGCAAAAAACAAGTTAATATTTGTTTGAATATTGAGTATTTTTACTAATGCTGTTTAAATACTATGTTATTGTAGTTATTACTTTGCTGCGATAGACTTGTAATCAGAAGTATTTCAACTATGATATCCAAGCTTTTATTCAGATATAGACTTTTTTTTTAAGATTGTTTGGTGTGGAGAAAATGGCTGTATTCTCTGAGAATGTTGAGTTTGATGTGGTTGATGTTCTTGAGAAAATGTAAACCAATGACTGCAGGGAAAAAGCAGAGACTGAAGGGGAATTCTGGATGGGTGATATTTGGGGGAGAAAGGATTGAGTATAGTGGTTAATGTAGGATCTGAGGTCGGAGAGGCATAATATGGGTGGTGAAAGGAGAAGTGAGCCTTAGGGAAGGGAACTTGAGATCTACTGGTTCTAAGAAGCAGAACCCCTTGTAGTAGCAGAAAAGGTAGATTAATAAGACATGTCCGGGAATTGGAGATTAAAGGTGTTGGCGACTTCATATGTTTTCCCTCTTATAAGATGATAGCAAGGGAGATATGACTGCTATTTTTGGCAGTTTGAGTGATCACATAGAGTCTCTTTATTGGATAATGAGTTAACAATAGTAGCATAACGGCTTGGATTTGAGAGGGAAAGAACTACTGCTTCTATTCACAACGATTGTGTTTGATCTTTTTTTTCCAGATGAAAGGCAGAATGTAGCATTAAATGAAGCCTATAAATATTAAACATGCTTTTCAGCTATAGAGGGAGCTGTTATCTGGTTACTTGAACTACTAGAGATAGCAGTCAAATCTTCATGTCAGGCCCCATTGTATTTGGATAGTATAATCCTGATAACACTGTGTCTTGGTAAAAGATGAGATGGTCATGATTAGAATGCCTTTGATCATACATTTATTTAATTATGGTTGACCTGAGGCTAAACAATAACAACATACAAAGCATTTGTGTGTGTATGATACTACCTAACAACAATACATGGATAGTGAATTCAAAGGATGTGCAGTAAATGAAAAGAAATTAGCTGAGCATAATTATTTGGATGAATGATTTGAACTTCTGAGAAGAGTTAAAGCACAAGCTAGTTAAGACAGCAACTAGATGTCAAAGGAACTTAGTTGATGTAGGCAGGTAAGATGACTATGGTTGGTATAAACATGCAATGCAAATGAATGATGCATGTTGAGTTAAGTGTTGTAATTTAAATATGGTGTGTGTTCCCTTGAAAATGTAAACCAAGAGAGGCTTATAAAATAGTTTACACAAGCTTGAAAATGTATTGTGTTGCTGAACAGATGATATAGGATTAGCAAGTATGACTAACTGTAAATTTAAAAGAAAAATTTGATGATGTACCAGTCTCTGTATTCTTTATAATTGTTTGAAATCTACACTCTTGATAATGTTTATAATCCAGAGAAGTGAACCTGGAGTAACCCATCATAAAAATTACAGCATGATTACTAATACCAAACAATTATTAACACTTGTTACTACTTAATGCGGTTAGCCATAATCCAGAACATACCTGAGAGCTACCATGGTATTCACCTCGATAATTTATCCCTATACACTCACCTTAAATATATATATATATATATATATATGATACAACAGGCTTCTTTCATACAACATACAACAGGCTTCTTTCAGTTTCTGTCTACCAAATTTACTAACAAAGCTTTGGTTAGCCCAAGGCTATAGCGGAAAACACTTAAGATGCCATGATGGAGGACTGAATCTAGAACCATGTGGTTTGGAAGCAAGCTTCTTATCACACGCCCACTCCAGCTTAGTTTACCACTTATTTACAACTATGTTGAATTTAACAAAAACCTATCCTTTTTTTTTTTTTTTTCAAAAATGCGGTAACTCTTTAGGAGTGAGTTTGATATAAATCAGACATTGTGCCATTGACCTGCTTGTCAAGAATCTGTATCTGTTGTTGGTTTGCCACTGTAGTTATTCAATGTCTGTTGTTAATTATTATACTGATGAACAGAATGTTAATTCAAGATGAATGCCTGACAACCCAGAAAACTGGAGAAGGTGAGATGTTTATATTTTCCAGATTGGATCCTATTTTATTATAGAAGGTGCAGGCATGGCTGTGTGGTTAAGAAGCTTGCTTTCCAACCATGTGATCTCAGGTTCAGTCCCACTGCACAGCACCTTGAGTAAGTATCCTCTACTATAGCATTTTGAGTAGATTTGGTAGATGGAAACTGAAAAGAAGTTCATTGTTTATATAAAACAATGATAATGATGATGATGATGATGATGTCTTACTTAGGTACAAGGCCAAAAAGTAGGGATAGGTAGAGTGCAGAACAAGAGATGCAACATGTCCTTATGAGTTTAGCTGTATTATTACATAGAGCTTCAATAGATAGATATCCTTCTTACTTGCTTCATGCTCTTGCTTGATGGGGCTGGGGTCATCCAAGGTTAGTAGTCCCAGAGGCGTCATCATACATAGAGCTGACCAGGTCCACTAGTGCTTCCTATCACTAGCAGTCTCATGCCAGCCCCCTCTACATCCTCCAGGATGATGTCAAGCCTCTGGATTAATCACATCTGGCCATGTAAAAGTGTCAATTACCTTTTCTGCAGCCAGCTCTTTAACCCTTTAGCGTTCAGATTAATTTGTCAAAAGTAATTCTTATTTATTCACATTTAAAAAATTTTATCTGATATTATTTTGTAGCTTCAAGATAGGAAAGATGTTATTGCTTATTTTTAGAATGACATTGCAGGGTAGGTGTAAGAAGCTGGTTTTGGCCAGTTTGAGCATAAAACGTGTAGAATATTTGGGCCGGATACAGCCGGTTTAAACACTAAAGGGTTAATCTTTTGACAAGATTATTTTAAATCATGCTCAATCGCTCTCTCTCTCTCTCTCTCTCTCACACACACACATACAACCTCCTCACCAAATTCATGAACGAGGAGGGATTTGACCTAGTATATATCTTATTTCTTTACTGCCCACTCAGAATGTAGCGGCAGATGAAATACCGCTAAGCATTTCACCCGGAGTGCTAACGTTTCTTATTTCTTTATTGCCCACTAGGGGCTAAACATAGAGGGGACAAACAAGGACAGACAAAGAGATTAAGTCGATTAGATCGACCCCAGTGAGTAACTGGTATTTAATTTATCGACCCCAAAAGAATGAAAGGCAAAGTCGACCTTGGCAGAATTTGAACTCAGAACGTAACGGCAGACGAAATACCACTTAGCATTTCGCCCAGCGTGCCAACGTTTCTGTCAGCTCACCACCTTGACCTAGTATATATCTTATTCTCTTAGCATCATTACCATTGTTAAAAACATCCCTGTCACTATTGTCACTCTTTGTTCTTACTGTTTAACATCTATGTGTTTTGTTCAGTGACAGAGAGGGTGTAGAGTAAATCTATTTTTTTATCATTAACTCTGGACATGTTTTAATCTTATTAGACTTCATCTGTAAAGCATAGTCTAAACATAGTTTGTTAACATTATGTCTTGTTATAATGATTCAAACTATGGAAGATTACAGAGCTCAGTAGTTCATATCCTGATGTCAACACTAGCCAAGAGTCTTTAATTCTGATCAAATAAGCAAGCTTGCTTGTACATGGTCATTCAACTTGCCAGAAATAGCAGCCAAATCTTTTTGAAGAGAGTTCAAAATTCCGTCAGAATTTTGACCTTTGGAATAGTTGTATGACAAACTGAATTTTGTAAAGTATATAGTTTATTTCAGTTTCAGCATCCTATTTATAATCACCTTGATGATGATAGCAGAATATATCATTTTCCCATATATACTCTTTTAAATGAAAAGAAATAGAGTTTACCATGGGTGAAGGAAGTTTCTGCTTTTGTAATTAGAATTACTAACATTGGAGTCCATTGGGTTCAATTTGGCTGTTAATGTAGCATTAAGTTTGTTAATTGGAATAACTTATGAAAATAAAATTGTTGTTTGTCTATTCTCAAATAAAAAGTAGTTGAGAAAAATCTATAGTTTCATAAAACTATTAAACAAATTGATTTGATGAATAAATAAGAACACAAAACATGAAGTGAACATTTCACAGATGTTTCATAGGAATTAAAATGTATTTCTCTCTCTCACTCACACTTGTGAGTTGTGAATAGGCAATTTCCTGATACGCTTTGTTTAATAGGAGTGTATGTTTATAGGAAGGAGGGAGTTGCTTTTGGAAAAGGGATGTTAGAAAATTAAAGCATCCTACTTTAAAACTATAAAATTCAGGAGAGTTCTGATGAAATTGTACTGGCATGAGTTTGTCAAATCAATAAATTGCTAACTTTTTTTGCAATAAGATGTGTTGCTTAATATGTTCACGAAAAAAAAAATAAAAAAGATAATGTAAGAAAAAGAAGTGAAAATAACTTTGTGAGCTGATTCCAAATAATCTAATTTATCAAATATTTTTTTTTTTGTCTAGATGAAGCTGTTATTATTTTTTTGAAAGTAACTTCTTCACTGGTGCCAACCTTTTAGCTTTATGAGTATTAGCAAAGTTTGTGACTCAAGTTTTTTTCATGTCAAATGAGTCAGATTCCTTTAAAAGACTGTAACATCATGTTGAGTCTCTCTCAAAGAAGTGTATGCAAGGTAGTTAAATTCATTAAATTTTGAAAAACATTTGCAATAATATTGAAGATGATAATTAAAATTTGATGATGGAATTTTTGTCTCTTGACAGTTTTCATTCATTCTTTCATAGTTGATAGTGACCTAGCAAAGAACAAACAAACAAAATAAAAACATCAACATGAAAAACAGGTAAAAATGCTTTTTTTTCTCTTCTTAGTATTGGAGATAAAAATAGTATTTTCATTAAAATTCTTCTCAGCATATCTGTGAGAGTTCTCTGTTTTCTCTGTATGAATAATTTTCCTGCTAGATAGTAACCCACTAGTTTGCAGTAATATAACACTACACAACATACTTGATGTTGAAATTATGTTTTTATTTCTTTTTTAACTCTGCTGTTCTTTGCTGCATACTAAGGGGTGACCAAATCTGATGAGCTACTACTGCTCACAAAGGTATCCCAGGTACAAACTCACTAACATCGTAGCACTGTCTCTTGCCACTGGGTCGCTACTGGTTCTTCAGCTCCATTCTCAATGACAAATGCACTCTGAATTTTTCGAGCATTTGGATATATTGTTAATGGAGGGACTGAAATAAAAAAATACAGGTATTTGATAAACATTTTTCCTTTTCATTTACTACACGAGTTAATGACTATAATTAGTTTCTTGTTTTCATTTATATTTCAACATGACATAACACTCTTCCACTCTGTTACACATTCTGTTTATCTATCTATCTATCTATCTATCTGTCTGTCTATCTCTCTCTCTCTTTCTCTCTCTCTTTCTCCCCCCTCTCTCTCTCCCTCTCCCTCTCTCTCTCTTACTTTTTATCATGCTGTTCATGCTTTTTCACTACATTTTGCTTTCTTTTTCTTACTTTTTCTTTTCTGTAAAATACAGTTATGCTTTAAGCTACTGCAAAAATATTAAAAAAAATTTTTTTGGATGATGATAATTTTTTTACATAAGCATCAAATGACAGGCTTTTAGAGATGGGTCAGAGGAGGTTGTAACATTCATGCTTTTCTACAAAATAGAAATATCTTTAACAGGAAATCAAAATAAGATTATGAACTTAAATTGCCGAAAGTTTACCACTTCTTTATTCTTTACTTTCTTGTGTAAGATTATAGAATTAATAATGAAGGTCTGAAAATTTATTTAACCTGTTAGCATTAGATTACTCTGTCAAATTTAATGCTTCTTTATTCACATTGCTTTGAATTAATAGCATTATTTTATAGCTTGAAGATTTTGTTGATGTGATTGTTTATTTTTAGAATGACTTTCTTGGTAGGGTAGGCACGTAAGGCCTGTTCTGGTCAGTTTGAGCATAAAACAAGTAGAATAATTGGGCTGGATATGACTGGTTCGCATGCTGAATGATTAAAAATGGAAATTCAAAGTTGTGATGTTTATATGTCTTTTAGAAGAACATAAGTACAGGTGTATCTGTGTGGTAAGAAGCTTGCTTCCCTACCACATGGTTCTGGATTCTGTCCCACCGCATGGCACCTTGGGCAAGTGTTTTCTACTATAGCCTCAAACCAACCAAAGCCTTGTGGGTGGATTTGATAGATGGAAACTGAAAGAAGCCTGTCATATATATATATATGTGTGTATGTATATGTATGTATATATATATATATATATATATATATATATATATATATATATATATATATATATATATATATATATATGTATGTATATATCTATGTGTGTGTGTTTCTTTGTGTCTGTGTGTGTCCCCAACCACTGCTTGACAACCAGTGCTGGTGTGTTTACATCCCTGTAACTTAGTGGTTTTTGTAAAGAGACTGATAGAATCAGTACTAGACTTTAAAAAAAAAAGTCCTGGGGTTGATTTGTTTGACTAAACCCTTCAAGGTGGTGCTCCAGCATGGCTGCAGTCAAATGACTGAAGCAAGTAAATGAATAAGTAAAGCAGCTCCAGCTGTGAAATGAAACTTGTTTGCTGACTCAGTTTCCTCAGCACTTACCTCAACACAACTTCCAGCCAACAAGGGAACCTTTATATGATCACTTAACTTAACACCTACCTCCATGGTGATATTTGCTGTTCCTCTGCACTTATTGGTATTTATGTGCATCCCAGCACAGTCTGAGACCAGTGAGGCAATTATGTTGCAGCTATTTCTGTGTGAATATACTTATTTGGGATATTGTTAAAGTAATGTTCTAGGGCAGGGGTTTTCAAACTTTTTGACTTGCAGACCCCTTTATATTTCAGGCTTTACCTTAGGTTTTGATTGGCACAGGGCTATACTAAACGCTTATGAAATTTATACATAAATATTTGCTTAAAATAACATATATTTTTGCATTTATTTATTTAACAGTATTTAGCAAATAGGTTTATTGTCAATTATACACACAGGATTTTTTTAATACATACTTAGTGAGAAGGATGTGCTTGCTTGGCTTTGCATGGACCCCCTATCTTGGCTTTCCACGGACCCCCTGTCTTGTCCTTGCGGACCCCCTGTGGTCCACGGACCCCCTGTGGTCCACGGACCACAGTTTGAAAACCCCTGTTCTAGGGTGTTGTATATATATTTGGGTATCTGGAGGTGGTTTTTCATGTAATGACAGGGACATATAATGACAGGGATATTGAAGCTTGCAGCAGCAATAAACTTTGTATATTCTGTTGGTCTTTTGTTTTTAGTATATTTGTTTCATTGTGTCGTGGGCCAGGTACAACCTGTTATAATATTTAGTGAATTGTCTTGCATGTTTTATTTAAAAATAATTTTATATCACATTCTGTGAGCTATAGTGTCTTTAGTTGCGGGTTTCCTATAGGCCAATCACTGGTTCACTGAAGGCAAAAGTGACAAGGGAGTGTCTGGAAGTCAATGCAGAACAAATATCTGAAAGATATTTGATATCTCACCGCCACCACCACCACCACCACCATTATTTACAGCCATATGCCCTTCACTTGTTTTCAAGTAAGGTCACATTTTCCCATGACTGGACATGTTTTCAAGGAAGATTGGAAACTAATAAACTGCTTGTATGACAGTGACACTTATTTACAAATACACACACACACACACACACACACACACACACACACACACACACACACACAGATATATATATGTTAGACTTCTTTCAGTTCCCATCTACCAAATTCACTCACAAGGTTTTGATTGGCACAGGGCTATACTAAAAGACATTTGCCCTAAGTGCCATGCAGTTGAATTGAACCTGAAACCATGTGGTTGGGAAGCAGCTTCTTAACCACATAGCTATTTTGAAAAAACAAAACAAAACAAGGCATAAAAGACATGGTGGAGTGACAGAAATGTCTTGTGAGACTGCCTTTTATCTTTTAATCTGGTGAAATTACTAAAATAAATACCAGTAATATAATGTGTTTAAACAAAATAAACTAGACACATCCTTTATTTTTTGCAAAAAATAGGGTTGTATTTATTAAAATAAAAATAATCAGAAAGTGCATTACCAAGATTCAGGAGAATTAAACATTTTAATTTTAAGCTAAAAATCAGTTTCATTTCATTTACAAAATATAAATATAATTTTGACAACACTTCTAATATTGGTATGCCGAAGGGATTTTGTCTCCTCCCTTCAATAAAGTTGGCTGTAATGGAAATGGCACTGTATTCATTGCTGAGTTTTTGGTATGGTTTCCTGGACTATGTCTTTTAATTACACTTTATATCATGCATGTCTGGAATGGTGAGGGGAAATATTCCATTGGATGGAAGTCTTGGAAGTCTAAAATGTTGAATGATTAATCAAATAGAATTTTTAAGCAAAACAAAAAAAATAAGTGTCTGCTCATTTTCATACTTCCTACCACCATCACCACCACTACTACCACCACCACCACCACTGCCGCCACCGCCACCATCACCACCACTGCCACCGCCACCACCGCCACCGCCACCGCCGGCGCCACCACCGGCGCCACCACCGGCGCCACCACCGCCGCCACCACCACCACCAAAATTGCCACTATCAGCACTAACATCAGTACCACAACCATTTATATCACATCCACCCTTGCAATAAACTGACATTCAGTTACGATGATGAGGGTTCCAGTTGATCAGATCAACAGAACAACCTACTCATGAAATTAATGTGCAAATGGCTGAGTACTCCACAGACACACTCCATGTACCCTTAATGTAACAGGGAGATTCAGCATGACACAGAATGTGACAAGGTTGGCCCTTTGAATTACAGGTACAGCTCCTTTTTACCAACTGAGTGGACTGGAGCAATGTAAAATAAAGTGTCTTGCTCAAGGATGCAATGTGCTGCCAGGAATTGAACTCATGATCTTACAACTGTGAACGGAATACCTTAACCACTGAGCCACATGCCTTCATACCTTACGATGATCATCATATCAACCCTCTCCACCTTCACTTTATACTATCTACTTGTTCATTGAGGAAAGAGAGTGAAAGGGCCTATATGTAGTCACTCAGCCTGTGAGAAATAGTAACCACATTTTCCTCAAATTATATCCTGTCCTTTTAAAAAGAAAGGATTTATTGGATAATTTGTTCATCGAATACCTGCACATAGGAGAAAACGTGAGTTGCTGACAGCATAAAAGACTTTCATTATTGGTCTGTTTGACTAAGGTATACTTGGGGCTAAAGAACTATAACAACATCATCAATAACAACAACAACAACAACAACAACAATTACAACAACAACAACAACAACAACAACAAAAACAACCTACCCACTCCAACACCTCCAACAGTCTCTTCTTTACAATAACCAATATCAAATATGAGCAGTCAAAATAACAATAATGATAATAATAATAATAATAATAATAATAATAATAATAATGATAATAATAATAATAATAATAATAATAATAGTAGTAATAATAATAATAATAATAATAATAATAATAATAATAATAATAATAATAATAATAATAAAATAATAATAATAATAATATTAATAAAAAGAAAATTAAAAAGAATAAAAAAAAAAGGAGTAAATTACAAAAATCCCCTACTAATTGCATGCTATCAGAAATAGCCTTTTCTGAATCACAAGCAGCATGCACACCCAATATCCATTGATCATTTACAGAATGAAAACAAAAATACTTAAAATCAGTAACGCCTAAGAAATATGATGTGGGCTGGGTGGTAGTATGTGTGCATGTGTGTGCATGTACATGTGCACATGTGTGTGGGTGTGATAGCGTTTGTGCAATACATGACTACATCCTGTTCCAGCATCATAGTGTCCGATAGCTACATCCACACATGCATGCATACATACATGCATATATATATATATATATATATATATATATATATATATATATATATATATATATATATATATATATATATAATTTAAACATATTTATACAGTTATAAATGTAATATGTAGTATGTGCCTATTTTAAACTCACGTTCCATACAATGATATATATCGTATATATATTATAAAATTATATTTAAATACATATATATATAATATATATTGGTTTCAAATTTTGGTACAAGGCCAACAGTTTTGGGAGAGTGGGTAGATTACATTGCATACCCATGCTCAATTGGTACTCATTTTATTGAACCCGAAAAGAGGAAAAGTAAAATCAACCTTAGTAGGTATATAAATATAATATATATTATATTAAAAGAATATATATGTGTAGGCGCAGGAGTGGCTGTGCGGTAAGAAGCTTGCTTCCCAACCACATAATCCTGGGTTTAGTCCCACTGCATGGCACCTTGGGCAAGTGTCTTCTACTATAGCCTCAGGCTGGGCAAAGCCTTGTGAGTGGATTTGGTAGACAGAAACTGAAAGAAGCCCATCGTACACACACACACACACACACACACACACACATATATGTATCTGTGTGTCTGTGTTTGTCCTCCCACCATCGCTTGACAACCGATGCTGGTGTGTTTACTTCCCCATAACTTAATGGTTTAGCAAAAGAGATTGATAGAATAGGTACTAGGCTTACAAAGAATAAGTTCTGGGGTTGATTAGTTCGACTAAAGGCAGTGCCCCAGCATGGCTGCAGTCAAATGACTGAAACAAGTAAGAGTAATATATATAAATAACAACCAAATCTCCTTTAAATTACATTGTACCATTTTAATAATGAAAGAACATACTGGGTAATATAGTCCTAGATAAACTCTTAAAAAGACAGGGTGGTCATGGCTGGGATACCTTTAATAATAGATGTGTTCAATGAAGGTTCACTTGGGAATAAACATCAGCCAAAACAGTATCATGCAAATACCAAGATATTTTGATTGCAGACCAGGACACTGCTATAGTCACATTCTAAAAATCACTGTCTCTGCCATATATGATTCAGAGAAAATAATCTCTCTTCCACAGTCAAACACACAAATACACACATGCATGTGCATGCACACACATATACACTTACAGATATATACGCAGCTACATAGCTACCAAAATCAATTTTTCTCTATAATCCTAAACTCGGTGCTGAATGTCCAACTACCTATGATGAATCTCAATGAAATTAGGCTTCCACTGCTATCACCACAAGTCGTCCATACACAAACGCAAATCCTCATACACACATACACATACACAGATACATGCATGCATATACTCATACATGAGGCAATGGGGACGCCTTATGTGGTTGCTTGACCTGCTAGAAAGAACAACTAAATATCCCTCGCATCATACTCAACCATCTTGAAAAGAGAAGGACACACTGTATATACTATATTTGAAATACTATGTGTACACCAGATCTGAAAATAAGACAGGATATCACTACTGGAATGCTTCTGACCATGTCTCTGCTTGATCAGAGCTAACCTGGGGCTAAACAAAATACACACGTGTATATACACACATGTACATGCATGCATACACATGCACTCACACTCACATGCACACAAGCGTACACATGCACGCTCAGCTGTAAACCAAAACAGGTTGAACAGTAAACAGCAAGTAACAACCCTTTCAGTTGGCTACCCAACTGCACCACAGTCACTATGAGTCCCCCTCATACTGTGAAATACAACATGGTGGACCACCTAGAGAGCCTCAACATGGTTACTCGAATCGATAGAAATAACAGCAAAATCTCCCTCAAATCATACCCTATCCTGCTCCTCACCCCTGCACATCATCATCATCATCATAAAAATACCCCCAAGAAAACAGGACAACAGGATACAGATAAATCAAACTAGAATACACTCAGTAATGTGATTGAAATTATCTTGGAAAATGAAAAAAAAAAAAAGGACATGGTGGATAATGTAACCTGCGCATGAGAAAAAAGCTGGATGGTCATGATAGGAATACCTTTGATTAAAGGTCTGCTCAATTAGGATTGGCATGGGGCTAAATTAAACAACAACTACAACAACAGTAAAACAGTGGCAAACATTTCATAGCAGTATACAGAATTGTATAACATGGTTTCCAGACAAAACTGAAGAATGAAGAATGGCAAGTGTCCAGCATGCTGGGGTTTATGACTCATTCATAACTACTTGGCTAACTACAACCATGTATAGGTTGGTTTTGAAAGGGAAGTTACGGTTAATGACCACCACCACCACCACCACCACCACCACCTACAACAACAACAATAATAATACTGATACTACCACCATCACTACTATCACCAATACAACCATCATTCTCATCAACATTACCTCCATTGTTATCATCATCATCATCACCACTACCAACATCACTACCATTACCACTACCACCATCACAGACACTACTACCACCACCATCATTAACACCTTCACCACTGCCATCGCCCCCCCACCCCCAATATTACCAGAACCACCTGTTTTATTCATGTTTTTGGCTAGCTAGGTGACCATACAATATTAGATACATTACATTCTATTGAAAATATAAAAAGGCATATAATAGTTTTCAATGGCTAATTAACACAATGCTATTAAAAAGATTTACTTATAAATTTTGCGGTTGTTTTGCAAGCTGTGTTGATCAGAATCAATCATTTAGATAACAATTCCTCCTCATTACTTAAGGCATAGTTTAAATGACTTGAGATTGAGTAAGCTGAACAACTGCAGTTAAAGTATGCAAGTATCCAGTTTACTATTAAATTTCTATGCAGTTGGCAGTTCATGATATTTTTTGTCAGTCATTCTTTTGAGTTATGCCACTCATTAATCATTCATGAAAAACCAGTATTTAATGTTGTCACCCTTAAACTCTTGCAGTTATAGAAAGAAAAATGAAAGAACGAAAAAGAACAAAATAGTTATGGCTGTTTGATCATGTGTGTTGTGTTGGCACTCCGTTGCTTACGACGTCAAGGGTTCCAGTTGATCCGATCAATGGAACAGCCTGCTCGTGAAATTAACGTGCAAGTGGCTGAGCACTCCACTGACACGTGTACCCTTAACGTAGTTCTTGGGGGTATTCAGCATGACACAGTGTGACAAGGCTGACCCTTTGAATTACAAGCACAACAGAAACAGGAAGTAAGAGTGAGAGAAAGTTGTGGTGAAAGAGTACAGCAGGGTTCACCACCATCCCCTGCTGGAGCCACGTGGAGCTTCAGATGTTTTCGCTCAATAAACACTCACAAAGCCCGGTCTGGGAATCGAAACTGCGATCCTATGACTGCGAGTCCGCTGCCCTAACCACTGGGCCATTGCGCCTCCACTGTTTGATCATATGTCTGCTTAATTAGTGATGACCTGGGGTTAAAAAATTACTACAACAATAATAGCAGCTTCTGAGTAAACTGAGAATCTGTGGGTACCTTAAGCTCAGCTCATTCTGTTTCAAGAGAATAGACCTGGCATTCAGTTTCTTCTTCCCCATCTATTACAGAGTTCTTTCCTCTCAAGATCAAGAGCAATGCTCTTTTCTTTCTGTCTAAAACCATGACAAAAAAAAAAAAAAAAAAAAAAAAAAAAAAATCTATGTCATAATTCAGAGAATGAATTTCCTTGTTTTGAGCTTATTCAATTATGCAGAAAAGTATTAATTATAAATGCTGCTTTGTTAACTGTGAGATTACTTAAATTCCCTACATAAACAGGGCTTTCTTTCTTTAATCATGCATAAATATGTATATTTGCTGCTACACACATTAACAAACATCCACAAATGCATATAGTTGTCTTACACGTATGGATGCCTGTATGTATATATCATCATCATCATCATTATCATCATCATCATCATCATCATCATCATCATCATCATCATCATCATAACATCATATCTCTTTTTCCCTGCTGGCATGAGTCACAAGGTCTGCTCCAGCACAGTGTCTTACCACTTGTTGTTCTTCGTTGTTTGATATGCTCAAGAACAGGCACTCAGTTGGTTGAACTAAACCAGTACAGTGTGTCCTAATGAATGTGTGTGAATATTTTAAATGCAAAGGAGAGGAGGTAATGCTGCAAGGAGAGGAGGTAACGCTGCTGAGAGGATAATGTAAATAGATTCAAGTTTTAGAAAATTCAAGATAACGAGACTTTAAACTAGTGCTCAAAGGAGCCTCACTCTGATCACTCATCTTTTTAGATGAAGCAGGCCATAACTATCAGGTCTACCATCTTTGAAAAGAAAGGGACTAAGTATTGTGGTCCTAGGTGCATTGTGTTTGGAGAAAAAGATGAGATGGTCATCGCTGGAATATCTTTGACCTTAGGCTGCTCAACCTGTGGCTAAAGAACAAAATACTTTTTGAACTTTTTAACATATGGAGCACAAAAGGATCCTCTATCGGTTGCTCATCTTACTAGAAACAGCAGTTAAATCTCCCTTAAAGGAAAGGTCACTAGTTAATGTATTCCTAGATACTCTTAAATAGATAGGATGGTCACAGTTAGAATGCTTTTGTTCATAGATCTGCTTGATCTGGGTTAATTTGTGGCATAATGCAAATATCAAAAACATATTAAATGTTATCTCAAAAATTCTCCTGGTAACAATTCCAAAATTCCCCACAATATTTCTGATAGTAGCTATAACAAAATTATAGAGATTATTTTTATTTAGAAAATGAACAAGTCTCTCAGTAGAACTGCAGCGTTTGAGAGCTTTTGTTTTGTTAAATGACAATAAGTAATCTAATGCATGAGATATAGTATCACTAGTTAGCTAAACCCTGATATTATTCCTGACATCTGAATACATCCAAAGGTTATTTCATATTTAAAAGAAATGCATACACAGAAGCAACTGAATCTAAATGCTGTTGGGTGCAATAAAGACAATACCATATCGGGTTGAAACAGAAACTCACTGGACAATGAGGGAGTTGTTAGATGGTTGTTTGACCTGCTAGAAACAGCAACTAAATCTTCCTTAAAACAACCCCCACAGCATCATCATTATTCATTCATTTTATGTTGGCCTTTCAATATTGGTATGGGTTGAACAGGTTATCATGGTCCAAGTCAGTTTTTATTCAGTTACTCTTTTCTAGATGGGTTGAGGATCACATCTTACTCTTCTTTTCTATTTTTTGCTGGATGCCCTTCCTATCACCTAGCACTATACAGGGATTAGTTGATGCATTTTATTGTAACAGCAGCATTAGAGAAGTTGTATTATTCCTGGCAAGACTAAAAAGGTCTCTTCATTGTATGTTATTTCCATTCATTCAGTTAACCACATCAGTGAGATGCAATACTAGAGACAGTCTTTTCTTCCCTACACTGCTTCTATTTCTTTCTTTCTTACGCAATTGACTGGGAGAGAGCTAGAGCAAGACATTGAAAGAAGAGAGTAACTAAAAGTGAAATAGGATGATAGAAATGAGAGGGTGATAAATGAGTAGTAGAATAGGAAGAGAGAGAAAGAGAGAGAAAGAGAGAGAGGTGCACAGCTACATGCGAGTAGCTGTTATTGAGATTGATTAGGAACAACATGACTGAAAGGGCAATAGAAGAGAAAGTGATGAAAAAGAACCAAAGTAAGAGGGTGATGGAATAGAGACAAAAAATTAGCAATGAAGTTGAGATGATAGAAGAAAAATGGAAGAGAGAGAGAGAGAGAGAGAGAGAGAGAGAGAGAGAAATAAAGATACATATAAACAGACAGGCAGACGGACAGACAGACAGACAGACAGACAGATAGATAGATAGATAGATAGATAGATAGATAGATAGATAGATAGATAAATAGATAGATAGATAGATAGATAGATAGATAGATAGATAGATAAATAGATAGATAGATAGATAGATAAATAGATAGATAGATAGATAGATAAATTAATGGATATATATATATATATATATATATATATATAGATAGGGGAAGAGAGAGAGAGAGAGAGAGAGAGAGAGAGCTAACTGTAATTACTTTCAAAAAGGACACATCCAATAATATAGTTCAAGATACACAATGCCTGAAGAAAAAATTGGATGGTAAAGGCTGGAGTGCTTTTTTGATCATAAGCCAACCCGATCAGCTCTGGCCTTGGCCTAAACAATAAGAAAACATATTGATTCATATGTATGTATGTATGTAGGTATGTATGTATGTATGTATGTATGTATCTCTAAATCATGTCAGCATGGAAAGCAGATGTTAAGTGATGGCAAATGATGATGATATATATCTGTAAATTATCAAAACAAGAGCAATACAAAGAGTAAGCAATATACCAATTAAGAAGACTATTAAAAGTTCACTGACACAATGAAGTGGATTTATTAATCACACAGCCATGTTTGGTGTGTGTGTGTGTGTGTGTGTGTGTGTGTGTGTGTGTGTTGTATGAAGGGCATCTGGCCATAGAAAATCCACCTCAGCTAATTCTATCTGACTCGTGCAAATATGAAAGAGTTGACATTAAGATGATAATGATGAATCTCTGATATATATGAATATTTAAATATATAAGTATATTTACATACATGCAGACATCCCACCACACACACATGTATGTATGTGTGTGTGTGTGTGTGTGTGTGTCTGTGAGTGTGTGAATGTATATATTATGGGTGTGTATATATATATATATATATATATATATATATATATATATATATATATATATATATATATATATATATATGTACGTATGTATGTATGTATATACATATATATATATGCCATTACACATAAATAAGTATGTGTATATTTGAAGAGGTATACATTCTTTGTATATGTTCTTATTGGTAAATCATCCAGGTATGAAATTGGTGTGATATTCACTGTTTCTTAGGTAAACTGAGCAGAGAACATAAGTATGCTGAGGCTGAAGTAAGAGAGAGAAAAGAGAGAGAATAGGGAGCAAGTAAGAAATTAGGGAGCGAGAAAGAGAGAGTGGGAGAGAAATACTCAAGAGGTTTGGTTATATGTTTTCTTTTCTAAGTATGAAGACAAGTATATATTACAGTTATACCTATTTAGCTTTGTTACTAATTTATTTTTATAATTTTTTAGTTTGTTACGTGAATAACAGGTGTTCAGTGTTCTTTACATTGTTTTAAATCTCTCCTATCTTCAGGTTTCAAAATTACTTAGGTTTTGTATTCAAGAATTTGTAAAATCTTTCAGATGGTTCAGTTGTATAAGAAGTAGGTCAGTGAGCAATTTATGGTTCAGGCTTAATCTCAGTTAGTTTCATTTCTTTCTTGTTAATTATTGTAACTATAATCACTTCAGAGGTATTTTCAAATATGAAATGTTTTTAAACAAGAAAGGGAGAACATTTTAACAGTTCTCCTCTTGAATACATTAAACAGTTCAAAAGTGGAATAAATTATATCACTTTTGCACTGATTGCCAATACAGACCATCACAAGTATCTTCGGATCGTACTGTTTACTGTTGAATATATAAGCTGTAGATATTGAGACTGGTTATTTTACTGTGAAGTCATAGTGTGATAGAAAACTGACGGAGCTGTAAATTCTTGGTTAATCAAGTTTGCAGTCCAATTTAAATTTTCAATAAGCATGACTTCTCTTCTTTATTTCAAAGGCATGAAACCATAAATTCATATTTCACCTACCCTTCATTTCTGAGGCTTTACATGCAAATATGGAAATATTATTGCAGATTCATAGTTGCTGACTCTGTATAAAGTGTTAGTCATTTATCTCATAAGTTATGAATTTGTAATGTGTCATGGATATGAAATTATGTAAGCAGCTCTACCCAACTGGAAACTGGGTGCCAAGTATTTTATTTGAATGACTGGGCTGTTGTCGATTGCTGAACATGCTGAATAAATGATGAATTGTAAGGTGATTTTTTTTTTTCAGCTCAAACTTTGTATCTCTAATTCAAGAATGCTTCAAATCTTCCAACTTTGACAGAATTGGAGGAAGGCTATTAGCTCGAGCAAAGCAATTTTGATGTAAATTTATTCATAGAGTAAGCCATTTCAAAAATATTAGGATGAATAACCAGCAAGGAAATCTCTGTGTAGTTGTTTCATCCGCTAGAACTAGCAACCAAATCCCCCTCAGGCCATACTCTAATTGTCATAAATAAGGAAAGGGTGAATTTGCTTTTTTTTTAAATATTTTATTCAGGAAAGAAATCAGTGCCTATGATTCATCACAGGGCTTCTGAGACAAGTGTGAGGGAAGGACAAAGGTTTCCTCAAACTGGAAATAAGGCCTAAATGCTTGCAACAGAATGAGCTCTGCTGAAGGTACCCAAGGCACCTGGTTGTGGTGTTCAACCAGGAAATGGGTTAGGTCTACCATCCATGTAGGCCATGATAACATTTGAATTCAGAAAGCAAAAATCAAGGACAAATACCAGAAGGTATTTGGTTTGATGTTATTACAGTCCTGACAATCCACCACCTTGAATTAGTACATTTTTCTCAACTTTGAAAGACTAAAAGGCAAAGTTTGATCTCAGCAGGATTTGAGTTGAAAGTCAGAGAGTTGGGATAAGTACCATGAAACACTCTGTCCAATTTGCTGCCAAATATAGTCCTTGACGTATCCTTAAAAAGATGAGGTGGTTACAGTTGGAAAGTTTTTGAACATAGGTTTGCTTGCTTAGAGTTGATTTTGGTCTAGCAACAAGAACAACAAAAGCAAATAATATACTTTATCTAAGATATCTGTGAAAGAGGGGGATGAAAGGAAATGGGGAAACATATTGTGTTTGCATTGTGTGTGTGGGGGGGGTGCAAGAAGAGAGGGAGAAAGGTAAGGAAAGAGAGAGAGAGTGAGAGAGAGAGAGAGTGAGAGAGAGAGAGAAAGAGAGAGAGAGAGAGAGAGAGAGTGAGATAGATAGAGAGAGAGAGAGAGAGAGAATTATTTGTGGCTTAGGTTTGTTTTAATAGTTGATGCTAAATTCTAACTACTATAAATGTAATTTATATTTTATATGTAATTACCAAATTGAATCCATTAATTCTAAGTTTAGTTTTATATTTTAATCAAACTTTTCTCTTCATTTTGTAACTATTTTCATTGGTGATATTTTGAATGGAATATTAAGTTATCATAATGAGGTAAAAAAAAAAATATTATTGAGGTTAATTACTCAGAGAGACTATGTTTCAGTCTTATTAATTATTCAGTCATGTTCTGCTCTTCTTAGATCTCATAAGCAAAGCATAAATTCTGAGGTAATAATGAGTGAATCACTATGTAGCTGTACACTATCGTACATGAATAAGCATAGGAAATTAGCATATTAAAAAACAACAACAACATCAAATCACTGAGGCATCATTCACATGATAAACAATAGTTAAATCTGTGTTAATATATTTAATGTGGTAAGGTGGCATACTAGCTGAATCTGTAGCATGCTGGGCAAAACGCTTAGTGACATTTTGTCCGTCTTTACGTTCTGAGTTCAAAGTCAACTTCAGTGGAATTTGCCTTTCATCTTTTCGGGGTCTATAACGAAGTACCAGTTGAGCACTGGGGTTGATGTAATCAACTTACCTCTTCCCCAAACTTGTTGGCTTTAAGCCAAATATTTAACCCTTTTGTTGCCATGTTTATTTTGAGACGCTCTGTATTTCTTTCAATTAATTTTAAAGAATTTAGTAAAATACAAAGAATTTAGTAAAATAACTTAGTTATCATTAAGCTAGTGTTAGGAAGATTTTAATTCAGGTTTGGTGGAAGAGTTTAATTCAGAATTTATGAAACCAAGACATTTGTACTACAGAGTGAGAGGCAGTTTCAGCCAGGTTGGTATCAGAAGGGTTAAGGTAAAATGCTTAGCGGCATTTTGTTCGTCTTTATGTTCTAAGTTCACATTCCCTCACGGTTGATTTTACCTTTCATCCTTTCAGAGTTGATAAAATAAATACCAGTTGTGCTCTGGGGTCAGTGTAATCAACTAACCCCCTCCCTGAAATTACTGGCCTTGTGCCAAAATTTGAAATCAATATATTTAATGTGTTGAGTATTAAATATCTACTATATTTACTTATGTGTAATTTGTTGGGTAGCATTATACCTGAATGTAAAAGACAAAAATAAGAAAAGATGAATTGATAAAAAATATTTTTAGGTACTATTGTACCTAAAAATGGGGGAAATCACCTTATATTCGAGGTTGCATTGTACTTAAGTGAAAATGGTAATTAGAAATACTTGTGTGGTTGAGGTAAAGATAGCATTAACACAACAATTCTAATTATGTGCTTAATGCTCAATATAATAAATATGCTAATGCTAACTCATCATAAATAAATAATGATTAATGCTTTGCTTAGATTTTGAAGAAAAGTGTAGAGGCAAATAAGTATTTCAGTTGGGGACATTTTTGGTGTCACAAATAATATCCTTCAGAAAAGATGAACCTCATCTTATAATATTCTTTCTGTTTTTGCATCAATTTGAGAATTGAATACAGTTTGGAATATTGTTTGGATTCTATGGTGAGTGCTGCATTCTAGATAATTATATTTTTGATGAGTTAGGTCCTCATGGGTGTTGGTACCACATAAAAGCACCCTTGTTGGTGCCACATAAAAGAGCACCTGTGTTGGTGCCACATAAAAAGCACCCAATACACTCTGTAAAGTGGGTGGTGTGAGCAAGGGCATCCAGTCATAGAAACCATACCAAAACAGACAATTGGAGTCTGGGCAGCTCTCTAGCTGGTCAGCTCCTGTCAAACCATCCAACCTATACCAACATGGAAAATGGAAGTTAAATGATGATGGGGATAATGATGATGAAGTCCATGACTTGGTTTTAGCTCCAGATTAATTCATTTTACTTCTCTTATGCCGTTATTACTGTCTGATGTTTTAATAATGGTTTCAAATTTTGGTAGAAGGTCAGCAATGTTTGAGGGGATGGGGAAGCCAACTTTATCAACTCCAGTATTTGAGTAGTACTTATTTGAACGATCTCAGAAGGATGAAAGGCAAAGCCAACCTTGATGTAATTTGAACTCAAAATGTAAAAAAGGGACAAAATACTGCTAAGCATTTTGCTCCTCATGTTATTGGTTTAGCCAGCTCACTGCTTTCTGATGCTCCAATAATAATTCTTGAAAAGCTCCTCGAATTACAATCAGACTTGTATTTCTGGTATTATAAGAAATACTTTTAAGCAGAAAAGAATGACAGGTTGAGAAAAGGGGTTAAAATCAAATATTTACTGCTTGCTGTTTTACCATACCATCAAAGGATCTTTTATGTGATCTGGTCATTTTAACAAGAGAGTCTTTATGTCGTGTTATGAATATAAAAGTCTTTTGTTTCTGCTTTTAATCAGAGGTACCTTGTTATTTTTATCTTGCCTGTTTATCACATTGAATTCTCCTAAAGATGTGTGATTTAGAAGTTTGCATATTTGGCTCATGATCATAAGTTCAAGAGTTCGGTTACTGGCAGCGCATTGTGTCCTTGAGCAAGGTACTTTATTTCACATTGCTCCAGTCCACTCAGCTGACAAAAATGAGTATTACCTGTATTTCAAAGGACCAGCCTTGTCACATTCTGTGTCATGCTGAACCTCCCTCAGAACTTCGTTAAGGATATGTGTGTCTGTAGAGTGCTCAGCCACTTGCATGTTAATTTCACATGGAGTCTGTTCCATTGAATGGATCAACTGGAATACTCACCATTGTGATTGATGAAATGCCAGATTCTTCTAAGCAAACTGGATGTTATCTGGATATCCACCCTGTCAAACAACCATAGGAGGAATTTTTTTCTGTGCAACAGTTAGAGTCCGTCCTTTAAATGGAGCGACAGCCTGGATGCTTACCAAAAAAACTGGAATCTAAGCTAGATGGAACTTACACTTGAATGTTCAAAGCAGTCTTAAACATATCTTGGAGAAGTCATTCCACCAAGAAACAGCTGTATGGAGATCTCCTGCCTGTTTCCATAGGTATAAGGGAAAGGTGCTTGTGCTTTCAGGACATTGCTGGTGAGCTAAGCAATAGCTAGCAAGTGACCTACTGCTATGAATGCTAAAGCATGGCTGTACTTGAGCAGGCTATCCAAACACAATGTATATAGATTAATTCACCAGAGACATTGGATGCCTCTCTGAAGTCCTAACTCAGCAAATGCAGGACCAAAATGAATTGTGTATGTGGGTTAAAAATATTCAAATGAACTCGACCAAATGATATTTATCATTAATCTGCTCAGTCTTGTTGAGTACTGGTGAGAGGCATCTGGCTACATTTAGTTAGCACCTAAATAGGTTTTAAGGCACTTGCACTGAAGAGACAATTGCTTCCTCCTTCATTGTTACATTATTACATTAGTTGCATCAAGTCCCATTTCGTAGGGCAATTAGACTGAAATGGAGAGAGATTAGTTTTGAAATGACTCAGGAAATTTATCTTATTTTCATGGTACAAAAAGTTAATTTACATTCACTCATCTGATGTGATATCTCTGAAACATACATTTTTGTTCTGTTAACCACTGCTGCTGCTACTGCCGCCGCCGCCGCCGCTGCCACCACCACCACCTATAATAATGGGGTTGTCTTTTTTCCTGGGGTGTATTCATAAAAAAAAGAAAGACTTCTTTTGATAATTCATACTACCTGTTAAACTAGTTTATATTGGTCAAAATTGCAACATAGCACATTTTTGGTTGAAACTAATGTATTATTTTAATGATAAATTGATTAAAAAAGCATTGATTTGAAGTATTTGTCAATTATGAAAAGTCACTGACATATTAAATTTGTAGTAGTTTAGTACATACCAACAGCAAGATACCACAAATAGACCTGTTATTATTTTATATCACTACAGCAGGGAAAGCAATGGAGATGTGTCAGTTATTCCGCACAAGCAACTATCAAGGATATATATATATATATATATATATATATATGTATGTGCATATGTGTGTATATATATTTATATATTTACATATATATAAAATGATAATGATGATGATATGTATATATATATATATATATATATATATATATATATTTGATATCTTATTACTGCTGGTTGGAAGTAATAAACATTTTGCCTGTTATCTGTCTGACAACTAATGCTTTTATGTAACATCACAAGCAAGAAGATGGATCACAGAAGATTTCCAACAGATGTTTTCATTGATATCATTTGCAATTTTGTTTTTCTTGATGATTTAACTAATATATACAATTGCAATATATAGCATAATGGAGATGGTTGTGATAATTTTTTTTCATAATAAATATATTTATATATAGGCGCAGGAGTGGCTGTGTGGTAAGTAGCTTGCTTACCAACCACATGGCTCTGGGTTCATTCCCACTGCGTGGCACCTTGGGCAAGTGTCTTCTACTATAGCTTTGGGCTGACCAAAGCCTTGTGAGTGGATTTGGTAGACGAAAACTGATAGAAGCCCGTCGTATATATGTATATATATATATATGTATGTGTGTGTATATGGTTGTGTGTCTGTGTTTGTCCCCCAACATCGCTTGACAACCGATGCTGGTGTGTTTACATCCCCGTAACTTAGCGGTTTGGCAAAAGAGACTGATAAAATAAGTACTAGGCTTACAAAGAATAAGTCCTGGGGTTGATTTGTTCAACTAAAGGTGGTGCTCCAGCATGGCTGCAGTCAAATGACTGAAACAAGTAAAAGAGTAAAAAAAAAAAGAGTATATATAAATAGTATTATTTATATATAAATTGTATAACAAATACATTATACAATTAAAATTTCTCCCTCTGTTTCTTAAATTTAGATCCTGTTTGTTGACTTAGCACTTCATATTTCCTTGTTTGATAAAATAACATCTGGATTGATACACTTAGTAAAAACGGGAAAATTAATTTTGTTGTGTCTTGTGAGAGTCATTACGCCAATAATGATAAAACATGTGCAGGTTCAATTCCACTTCTTTATTGGCAGTCAATTGGTTGAATATTTAACCAACAAACTAATTGATCATTTGTTTAATGTGTTTGTTAAACAATCAGTTAGTTGTTTATAAGTCAAAATTCTTTTGCTGCTGTTTGCAACCTTTTTAGTCACTTAGTGGCTTCCCCTCTCTCTCCAGTGTCTGCTTTGAGTCTGTCCCACACATGAATTTACACCAAAAATCTTGCAAACCAAATACAAAAATGAAATAGGAAAATTAATATTATTACAGTAAGTTGAAACTAGCCAGCCATTGCCTTGTAAGTGCAAGTAATAGGGATAAACTGTACTGAAGCTCACTCTGTGTGTGTGTGT
>NC_068981.1:154208220-154211296 GCF_001194135.2 Octopus bimaculoides
TGTGTGTGTGTGTGTGTGTGTGTGCGTGTGCGTGTGTGTGTGTGTGTGTGGGTATGTGCATTAATGTTGACTTTCCATAGCTTTACTTGTCACTGTCTGAGCAAAGCAGTGACATGATGGTAACATGCCTTGTTGACATTATAACTGACCAGTCTCTGTTTTTGAAGGTAAGTGTAATGAAAACAAAATTCCTTATTTGAAAAATTAGTAAAGATATGCAGGAGGAAGGACATCTGGTTGTAAAATGCTCTTTCAAATGTAACTGTCCAAACCCATGCTTGCATAAAAAAAGATCCAGTAAATAAACTATCAAATTTAGAGAGTTGATCAAGGTGCTGGTTTAATTACCAAACTCGTAGTTAGCAGGTTCATGGAAACTGTATATGCTTATAAATTTACTATCTTATGCTGTGCTGAAACACTTCTGAAGGCAAGTGCTGCAGAAAGGAGCTAAGTTTCCAACAAGCTGAACCTATAACCTGGTTCTAGTTCCTGATGATAGTTATTTCATTTTCCTTATATTACTTATATTACTAATTATCTTGAAAAGACATGGTTGTCATAGCTCCTATTCCTTTCTCCCTTAAATCAAAATAATCATCCATAAACAGGTGACAAACAATCAAATATTTGTCTGTATCAATTTACATTACCAATGAATAAGCAATTCATTAAAATTGATTGCTTTGTGATTTTTATGATGTCTCATTATAAAACTCCAAACAAATTCCTTTCCACCTGCTTCAATTAATTGCAACTATAGATCTTTTTTAAAATCTGCTTCATAAAATCTATTTAATTCTGCTCTGCTGTTTCTTGCTAGAGTATACGAACAATTTATCAGCTTATCAGCATGTGCTAAAGTTTGATGATAGCTAATTTCCGTATGAACCTTTACCAGGATGTAATGTTTTGGTTCCTATTATTGTTATATTTAATAGTTATACTATTTTGTATTGTATAGATTAGTGGTTGGAAGCAATAGTGATTTTTAAATGAGTAGAGATAAGTGTCCTTATCAGTTTTTTATCTTTTTCCTTTTTACTTTTACACTTGCTGGCTCTGGAGCAAGCGGTATTTCCCATGGCCTCCACAGGCCCTCCTACACCATTGAGATTGATACCACTTATGTTCCTCTAGATGAAACTCCAGATTGTCAGTGTAGTGATTAGTATGAAACCTGGCAGATTTGGACTCAATGTGGGTGATGAGAGGAGAAAAATAAGGTAGTGGAGATGGCATGAGCCTAGCCAGTACTGGTAGAAAGACAGATGAAACAGTGTGTCTGTGGACCAGAAGATGGAGTGTGTGTGAGTTACTTTATGTCAATCTATCAGGCAGCTCTTTTCTGGATGTGATTTAGGTTGTCTGCACTCAGCTGTAGAAATGAGTCGCAATGTCACTGGTGCCAAGCTGTATTGGTCTTTGCCTTCCTTTTGGACAACATTGGTGGCATGGAGAAGGGAAACTGGAATGTATGAGTGACTGCTGGTTTTTCACAAACAGCCTTGCCCAGGCTTGTGTCACAGAGAGGAACTTTCTAGGTGCAATCCCATGGTCATTTGTGACCGAAGGGGGTTTTTATGCATATAGCAGCAGCACCATCTCAGATATGTGGGCAATACTTCATTGTGAGCCACACCTGAATTCAAAGAAGACTTGCTCATTCTGCTGCTACATGCACATATGTTCTAAACTACTTCCATAAATACCATTTGACTGATTGACAAAGATTCATTCACCATTATTCTATATAGAAGCAATGCTAGAGTGTCTACTACCTGGGGCAGCCCTTGAATTTGTCCCCACCCCCAACACTGGGCCCCTCAAGCCTATACTGACCTGTGCAACAAACCCAAAATTGCTGCTCCCAGAAGAGTGTTGCCCAGGGTAGACTGCCCCCTTCATCCCAAACTCCCAGCCATGCTTCTGGTGCTATAACTTCTGGCATTTCTTGTACAACTAGTGCAATAGCCTCTGATTCTGTAATCTAGCAGTTTGTACGCCACTTCTATCCTGGCCCATTTCACTTATCTTTCTCTCTTCCTCTCATCAATGTTGCTGTGTTTCTCTCACTAGAGCCTAACACTAAATACTTTCACCAGATATACATACTCAGAGTTGCAATTCTGAATTTCCTTCTCTTGTTGATATTGTGTAACACCAGTTGTCTTTCTTTACATTCTGAGTTCAAATTCTGCCAAGACTGACTTTGCCTTTCATTCTTTCAGTGTCGATAAAATAAGTACAAGTTGATGTAACTAACTTACCCCTGCCCCCGAAATTGCTGGCCTTGTGCCAAAATTTGAAACCAATGTTGCATAACACCAAGTCAACTCTGACCATAAGCATTCCATCCATTACCATCCTATTTTTTAGGAGCACTTAAGATGACATATATCATCCTTATTTAACATGGTGAAGTGTGAGTTAAGGAGAAATTTGGCTGCTATTTTCAGTAGGTTCAGTGACCATGTATAGGCTCCTCTGTTGATTCATTCAGGCACATATCTTTCTTAGAGGTATAAATCACTAAAACTGAACATCAGCCAGATTACTCTTACCAGTCTGGGATGACCTTCAAAGGTCATAGATTCCAGTCCCCCACCACGACCATGTTTTATGCTGACTAATCAATAATTAGAGAAAAAAACAGAAGAAGAAAAACAGATGTAACATGTGTCACAAGTGTTGACCTAACAAATCAGGAACTGAATCTCGAAAACACTCAGAGGCTTAATATCCTGTTGTTACAAGCAAACAGCATTTACATAGTTGCCTAGCCTGCAAGAAGTAGCAGGCAAGTCTTCCTCAAGCTACAACTTAAAAAGGAAAGAGGTCCATTGGACCCTGCTGCTTCTCCTGCGTCTCCTCCTCCTTGGTTCTTCCTCCTTTGCTCCTCCCCTTTCTTCCTCCTCCCCTTTCTTCCTCCTCCCCTTCCTTCCTCCTCCTCTCTATTCCTCCTTCTCCATTCCCCCTTCCTTCCTTCCTTCCTTCCTTCCTTCCTTCCTTCCTTCCTTCCTTCCTCCTCTTACCTTCCTCTCCTCCCCTTCCTTCCTCCTCTTGCCTTCCTCCT
>NC_068981.1:154212634-154223620 GCF_001194135.2 Octopus bimaculoides
CCCCCCTCTCTTCTTCCTCCAATCTCTTACCCGTCCCCTCCCTTCCTCCAAACCCTCCTCCCATCCTACCTCTCACCTCCCCTACTCCATTTCTCCTCCTCTTAAATCTTAATTATTATTTTGTTGCTGAATTTAGGATGTTAAAGACAAGTAGATAGTTAGGAAATTGAAACCAGTTGTTGTTCAGGCTATACCTGATCCAACAGACCTCCGATCAAGGATGTTCTTACTATGATTAGTCTATGTATTATTCAGATAAAGCATATATCTAAGACTGCAATATGTTTATTTTTTAGTTTTGGCCTTTCAAGATGACAGAATATAGATTAGCTGTTGTTTCTAGTTGGTTGAATAATCAATAAAACATTTCCTTATCAGCTTTGAGAAACTGAAATAAATTGCTGTTGTTTAGCCTCAAAGTTTCCTAGATCCAGCAGGCCTATGATCAAAGGCATTCTAATGTGACCATTCTGTCAATTTCTTTTCACTAATACCATATCTGGAACTACAATATTTAATGAATCCATTTTTTTTATTAAGACTGTAACATGTGATTTGAGGGTGAATCAGCTGCTATTTTTAATAGGCCAGTGAAGTATCTCAGCAGATCAGTGTCTCTCAACCATTTTTCGCCTATGAACCCCTTTGGTTCTTATTTTACCCTACTGGACTTTCAAACCCATTCAATGTTTTAAAAAAATCTTATATTTTCATAATTATTTAGGCGCAGGAGTGGCTGTGTGGTTAGTAGCTTGCTTACCAACCACATAGTTCCGGGTTCAGTCCCACTGTGTGGCAGCTTGGGCAAGTGTCTTCTACTATAGCCTTGGGCCACCCAAAGCCTTGTGAGTGGATTTGGTAGACGGAAGCTGAAAGAAGCCCGTCGTATATATGTATATGTATGTATATATATGTGTGTGTTTGTGTGTCTGTGTTTGTCCTCCCAACATCACTTGGCAACCGATGCTGGTGTGTTTACGTCCCCGTAACTTAGCGGTTCAGCAAAAGTGACCAATATAATAAGAACTAGGCTTACAAAGAATAGGTTCTGGGGTCGATTTGCTGGTGCTCCAGCATGGCCACAGTCAAATGACTGAAACAAGTAAAAGAGTAAAAGAGTAATTAAATATTATTAGGGATTGTATAAAAAATTGTTAAAATAGTTTGTACCTTGTAGAAATATAACCAATTTATTGCACATATATTTTAACAAAAAATCTTATATGGACCCCCAAGGGTCATGTGGACCTCAGCTGAGAACTTCTGCTGTAGGTGACCCCTTGTTGGCTCAAATTGAAATAAGTAAATCCAAACCCAATACTTGAAAAGCAAAAGAATGGAACTCTGAGAACACAGAAAATGTTGCTTTTCCACATGAGTTATTTTTCGAGAAAGTTAATATACTACTTTCAAACAGATTGTGAAGAGAATCACAGTTCATAAGAGTAAAACTATTATAATATGGGCTTCAAATTTTGGCACAAAGCCAGCAATTTTGAGGAGGGTAAGTCAATTACGTCAGTTCCAGTGCTCAACTGGTACTTATTTTTTGTTGACCTGGAAAAGATGAAAGTCAACATCAGCAGAATTTGAACTCAGAATATAAAGACAGATGAAATACTGCTAAGCATTTCAGCTGGTGTACTAATGATTCTGCCTGCTAGCAGAACTGTTATTATATTAAAATAAAATATAGTTTGGAAGATGGAGGTGATTCTTATTTCGTATTTTTTTATCTCATATATATTGAATCATTTTATAATTTTCACAAATATTTTTTTATCTGTTTGTTTAATTGAATAAATGCAACACTTTTAAATTATGATTAATTTTGAATTCTATTTTCTCAAAATAACTAATGAATATATTATTGTTAGCAAAATAACATAGCTGGTTTTATACTATATTCATTATTATTATTATGATGTGATGAAAATTAAGGTGATGAACTGGCAGAATTGTTAGCACACTGAGCAAAATGCTTAGCAGTATTTCGTCAGCTGGTACATTCTGAGTTCATATTCTGCTGAGGTCAATTTTGCATTTCATCCTTTCGGGGGTTGATAAATTAAGTACCAGTGAAACATTGGGTTCGATGTAATCAATTAGTCTCCTCCCCCACATTTCAGGACTTGTGCCTACAGTAGAAAGGATTATTATGTGATGAAAATTCACAGCTTATTTTGCTGGGTATGATGGGCAGTGTCAGCCATCCACAGCCAGCAGACACTCATTTATTAGTCATGCTTCAAGAATCCTGTGAAGAATTCATGCAGTTCCAAACAATGCCGATTTTTGTAGGTGTTCTACCTTCACACTTCCACCAATCATTCTCAGTCAAGTTGGTAGTTGAATGCTGATACTTCTAAGTGTGCCAATTACTACTGATATCATGTCTACTCTCCTCATTGACCACAACCTTCATAGTTCCACTTCAAATTGTCATAGTTGTTTGTTTTTTTCTTCTTTCACATCGATCCTGTTGTCACTGGGGTATGCTATGTAGATTATCATGCATGTTCTTTCTTTTTTATTCACCACAACACTGTCTGGTCAGGTGATCACACTGAATCATTGCATCCCACAGGATTTTGCAATTCTCATTCTCAGTGACCCCCTCTGGGGTTTTCTCATACCACATCTTTGTTCTTTGTAGGCTGTGATTTCCACAGAGCTCCCAATGGATCATTCTTGTCACATTCTTGTCATGGCATCTTTCATATTCATGTTGTACCAATTTTGGCCATTCGCTAATGATGTGCCATACCATTTCACCCCTCTCACCACACATTCTGCATTTGTTGCTGTCTGTAATGTTGTCTATTCTGCACTTCACATAATTGGTCCTTAATGCTGGTTCTTGAGCTGCGCATATGAGTGCTTCTGTCTCTATCTTCAGGTCACTCCTCCTCATCCATAGCCACCAGTCCTCTGTATCTGTCTTGACATTCACATCTCTTGCAAACTGACTGTACATTTTGTTTCCTTCCATGCCTTTTCTTTTTTTTTTTGTTCATTTCTTGTTTAAATTTTTCTTTAGTTACACAATTTTCAATATTAATGATGCCAGCCTCCTTCGTGTGTTTCAGCTCCACGGCATTTTTTATATACCACCCTAAGCTGTTTATCTCTACTTCGATAGAGTCTTGGCAACTGATCAACCTCTCTCACCCTTTCATCTGGACAAGTACAGCCTATCAGTGTCACTCTTAGGGTGGAAGGCTCTGTGTACAGTCAACATTTTTCAGGTCTTGGTATCCATTTTCATCACTTCTCTTTTTTGCCATTTCATAATTCCCGTTCCATACCAAAGTGATGCTACTGCCCAAATATTAACCGCTTGAATTTTATTCCATCTGGTCAATTTTGAGTGCAAGACCAATCTTAGTCTTCGGAAATATTCCTTCCTCAGTTGCTCTTTCATTTCTTTCTCCATTATCTCATTCAATTCTAGTACACCAAGGTATTTGTATCTTTCCATTTCAATTTGTTTAATCAAGTCTATATTTGGTAATTCTGTCGCTGCTGGGGACTGTGCCTTGCCTCTTTTTAGGTAGATTATTCTACACTTCTTGAGTCCAAATTCCATTCTAATGTCAGTAGTAAAACAGTGGATTGTGTTCACGAAGAAACTCACTTGTGTCTCATCCTTACCATACAGTTTCAAATCATCCATGAAAAGGAGGTGGTTGATTGTTTGGGATTTTCCCTTTAGTTGGTAACTCAGGTTCATTTTTCTAAGTACCAAGGTCAGGGGTGTCATGCAGTGAACAAAAAGCAACGGAGATAGGCTATCACCCTGAAAAATCCCTCTTCTGATACCCAATGTGCCCAAGCTTTTCTGTAAGATATCAGTTCAGTTTTTCCACCCCACCATACTTCTCTTCAGGAAACATGTTACATTCCTCACAATTCCAGCACTCAATGATCCACAAATGTGGAATCCCATCATAAGCTTTGCGATATTATTATTATTATTATTATTATTATTATTATTATTATTATTATTACTATTTACTTTTAATCTGCATGTTTGTTACAATCACTCGTTGAGCCACACCCAGTGTCCTCGGGCGAGTGAAGGCTAAGAGACATTACAGTATGACTGAAAGCTTGCGGAGGACAAGTAACAAGGGCAGTAGTGAAATATTTCATATAATACAACACATACATTTAAATTGATAGGGTTTTTCTAAGGATGTCGGCAGTACTTGTCAGCACAATCTTTTGGATTTCCCTGAGACATGGTTCTCCTGGGATATTATCTAGATGTTTCTGACATCCCTTTCTTATCATTCCAAGGGCACCCACAATAACAGGAATAGTTCTCACTTTAAGATGCCACATCTTTTGTATTTCAGTTTCCAGGCCCTTAGATTTATTTAATTTGTCAAATTCCTTTACAGATATATTTTTATCAGTGGGAACACCTACATCTATTAGTCTACAAGTATTTTCTTCTCAGTCTTTAATGACTATGTCTGGTCAAATAGCCTGGGTCTTTCTATCAATAAAAATGTCAATGTGAATCCTACAAACAATATCGACAATGTGAATTCTACAAACAACAGCGACAAATGCAGAATGTGCGATGAGAGGGGTGAAATGGCATGGCACATCATAAGTGAATGCCTGAAATTGGCACAACATGAATACAAAAGACATCATAATAATGTGGCAAAAATGATCCGTTGGGAACTTTTTGTAAATAATAATACTGATAATAATAATAATAATAATAATAATAATAATAATAATAATAATAATAATAATAATAATAATAATAATAATAATATTATTATTATTATTATCATTATTATTATTATTATTATTATTATTATTATTATTATTATTATTATTATGTTTTTTTAACACTGGGGTCAATGTAATCAACATAATCTCTCCCCCAAATTTGCTGGCCTTGTGCCAAAATTTGAAACTACTACTACTACTACTACTACTTCTATTATTATCATTATTTCCTTTTTTAATTTTGAACGACAATGTATTGTTGGCTATATATAACATATGTCTCCCCGGATCATCTTAATTGTCATGTTTTTGTTGTACTTTATTTACAATATTTAGAATATCTAGCAAGTATGTTATTACATATGCATACAGCATTCTGAAGTTATTCTAAGGTGTTTGCATTTTAAATAGTAACAACTAAAAATACTTCCCTCCTGCTTTCAACTATGTACTCTTAACCAGCATGCATGCTTTCTTGCTCTTTTACTCCCCTCAGAGAATTCCCTCAATATAACTGCTACTTTTTAAGCCTTTAGTTGGTAATAGAGTGAATGTGTGTGTGTGTGTGTGTGTGTGTGTGTGTGTGTGTGTGCGTGCGTGCACACGTGAATTTGTAAATAGATGTAGATGCAAGATGGTTGTATATTCTTTTATTCTTTTACTTGTTTCAGTCTTTTGACTGAGGCCATGCTGGAGTAACACCTTAAAAGGTTTTAACCAAAGAAATCGACCCCAGGACTTAAGCCTAGTACTTATTCTATTGGTCTTTTTCGCTGAGCTGTTAAGTTACAGAGATGTAAACACATCAACATCAGTTGTTAAGTGATGATGGGAGGACAAACACAGGCACAAAGACACACTCACACAAATATATACATACATATATATATATAACACACACACAAAAATTTATACATATATATATATATATATATATAACACACACACACACACATATACAACGGGCTACTTTCAGCTTCTGTCTACCAAATCCACTCACAAGGCTTTGGTTGGCTTGAGGCTATAGCAGAAGACACTTACTTCAGGTGTCACACAGTGAGACTGAACTCAGAACCATGTGGTTGTGAAGCAAGTTTCTTACCATACAGCCACACCTATAAAAATAATTTTCTAACTATTTGTATGCACATATGTAAACACTCATTATCTTTATGCACATATTTTAAGATTTGTATACTCACATTTGAAATTAATCCATCTCAGGTATGTGGAAAGTTGTCATTTACTAGAATATATATGGTGGAGCTAGTTTAGTTTCTCACAACGTTTTTAAGTTTTGATACTGTTGGACTCAACTTTGCCTGTTATTCATCTAAATTCAATCAATTAGTACCAGAAATACAAATGGATTAATTAAATTATATTATGTTGCCATGCATGGACTTGGTAATAAACTTACTTCACAACCACATGGTTTAGGGTTCAGTCCCACTGCATGGTACCTTGAGTAAATGTCTTCTACTGTAGCCTCAGGTCGACCAAAGCCTTGTGAGTGGATTTATTAGATGGAAACTGAAAGAAGCCTGTCATATATATGTATGTGTATATATATATATATATGTATGTATGTATGTATGTATGTGTGTGTGTGTGTGTGTGTGTGTGTGTGTGTGTCTATGTTTGTTCCCCTCCTCCCACCGCTTGACAACCAGTGCTGGTGTGTTTACATCCTCATAACTTAGTGGTTTGGTAAAAGAGACAGATAGAATAAAAACCAGACTTTAAAAAATAAGTACTGAGATTGATACATTCAACTAAATATTCTGTCCAGTAATACATAAAATGATTGTCCTTGTGAGGAAATCTAGTTATACAATCTATTTCATTTTTTAAATTCTTATTACAAATTCTGTGGTAAATAAAATGCCACCACAACTATTGTTTGTAGGATTCACATTGACATACTAAGTTAATATCAAATTCATTTGGGATAGCCTTAGCCAGCTACCAACCAAAGTTTTGAAGAACCTAGCCTGACATATTAGCTCATTGCCCTTTCTTCTGTTGTTGTTATTGCTGTTATTTATCTTGTTACTGCAATTGTTGTTGTTGTCATTGTCCTTTTTATTATTGCTGCTGCTGTTGTCATTATTGGTGCTGATAGTTTGTTGCTGTTAATGTTGCTGATGTTGAAAGTATTTTTGTTATTGTTGTTGAAGGCTTGATTCTATTGTTAGTAACATTGATTTCTGATATAAGTACAAAACCTTAAATTGGCAAGATAGATGCGATTGACAAAACTGGTGATAGTATGTGATTGATATTTTGCTTTATTGATCCCAGAAAGATGAAAAGCAAAGTTGGCTTCAATGGGATTTGATTTTGGAAAATAGAGCCGTAACTAAATATCACAAGGCATTTTTTTCTGATGCATCAATGACCCTGTCAATCCAGTAAAATGATTGGCTTGTGTTTTAGTGGTTGATATTAGTATTGCTAGTAAGGTGATGAGCTGGCAGAATTGTTGGGACACTGTGCAAAATGCTTAACAGCATCCATCTTTATGTTCTGAGTTCAAATTCTGCCAATGTTGATTTTTGCCTTTCATCCTTTCAGAGTTGATAAAATAAGTACCAGTTGAGTTCTGGGGTTGATGTAATCAACTTATCCCTCCTCCAAAATTGCTAGCCTTGTGCCTAAATTTGAATCCGCTAGTAAAGTAGTGAGCTGGTAGAATATTTAACTCACTGGGCAAAATGCTTAGCAGCATTTTGTCTGTCTTTATATTCTGAATTCAAATGCTGCTGGGGTTGACTTTGCCTTTTATCCTTTTGAGGCCAATAAAATAAGTACCAGTAGAGTAGCCCCTTCCCTGAAATTGTTGGCCTTGTGCCAAAACTTGAAACCTTTGTTAGTATTGCTCATTTGGTGTTGTTATTGTTGCTCGTGTTGCTGGTGCTACTGTTATTGTATTTAGTTTCACTGTTAAACTTCAAATCAGGTTTGATTGATCAGATTTATGACCAAAAATGTTTGAGTCGTGACCATCATGCCATCACCCAGACATAGTGTATCTATTATTATGATATTCAATGTAACTTTTCTTTTTATGATGGTAGGGTGTGATAAAAGAGGGGCTATTTAACTGCTATTTTTTTCAGATTGAACAACTATGTAGAACAGGATGAAATTTCACCAGCATTCACATTTAAACCCACCTGTTGAAGTTTCTAAAACTCCTAATGAAAATATAATAAAGTTTAAGCCTTAATATCCAAACAGTAATTTGATATTGTATACCTATGATTTCGTGAAATTAAAAAGACATTATTTTTCTCAGAGCAAATATACCTTCCACCCTGCCACAAATTTGCAATTCTGCTTGATACTAACAGATTTCCTCACCCCTGATGTAGAGGTTTCCTTTTTTGCTCATTGTCAATTAATTCTACTGTTGCTGTTGGTGGTGGTTTGTTGATCATAAAACATTGAAGCTGAAGAAAAGAGAACTACCTACTCATACCAAGAGTAATCCTATACATAGAACCAATATATAACAATAACAGAGAAGTGTTAACATGGCAACAGAGAAGGCTTTTATGTACATTACTGGTGCAGAAAAAGATGGTACTGGTGGTGGTGGTGGTGGTAATGGGTAAGATAAAAGATGATAGGAAAGATTAAATAACAACACTTTCTTTCTAGTGGCTATTGTGTTGTTGATGTTGTTGTTTAATCCAAGGTCAGCTCATATTCAACAAGCTTGATTGTAGACATTCACTCTGTAAACTTCTTGTGTTTTGTGGGGCATGTAAGGGTAACTTACTTCAGCAAGTTCTTTTCTTATGTTAAAATAGCAGAGTATGTTTTGGGAATCTGGGGTCTATGGCATGGCTTGTTAGACTATGGAGTGGCATCTGGAAAGTCCCTCTCCAAGGTTCAAGCCTGGGCAAAGCTTTTTTTTTCTTTTATGGAAGACCAACTGTTGCCCATCTATGTAAGCCTCCCCTCTCTATGATCCAACTTAGCACTAGTGTTGTTACAGGCATTGATGACGGAATACAAAAAATATTTCAAAGTACATTGACCAGTGCTATAACAGTTCTACTCAGCCACTATCCAGGACTGGATTTGAAGGAATTTGATTACTATTTCTAGTAAATCAAATTAGTGACTAAAGCTGCCTCAGATTTAGTATATTTTGTAGATTTAATAGAATGACATTTATAACAAGGAAAGTTAAAATATATCTATCAAATAACACATATAACAACAAATAGCTATAGCAATGAAAAGATGTTGCTATAAATAATATAAAATGCATATAGCTATAAATAGATAAATATATAAATAGATATAGATGAAAACATATACCTATAGGGTGAATGTATATCTGTCATTTACATAAGATATATTAAAAGATATGGCTATAAATAGATTTATTTATAAATAGATATAGTTTATAAATAGATAGTTAAAATATAGTTATCACAGACATATCCTCCTTCTCCTCTTTCTCCTCTTTCTCTTCTTTCTCCTCTTTCTCCTCCTCCACATCATCACCACCATTACCACTGCTGCTGCCGCCACTGCCACTGTCGCCACTGCCACCACTGCCACAACCGCCACCACCACCACCATCATCGTCATAATATTTATGTCTGCTTTGCTATTCTTGCATGGGTTGGACAAGTCCTCTCCAACACAGTATCTCATCACTTGCACTTGTTGCTTTCCTTTGTCATCTCCTTTACCAGCTTCAGCATCCAGAAGTCATCCCCCACTACCTCTTTCTACCCTTATCTTCCTTGGTCTTTCCTTTCCATTGGTTCCTTCCACATGAACCTCCTGTAACTTTTTCACATACTTGTCATTATTATATATAGATTTTAATAAATATAACTAAAACGACCGTGATAGATAGTTAAAATATATTCATAGAAATAAAAAACCAGTTAAAATATATATTCTATCAAATATATAAAACAATATATAAGTATAGATATAAACAGATAATTAATTTGTAGATTAATCAATAGTCTTTTTTTATTCTTTTTTCATATTAAAACCAATCTAAGTGTTAAAAAAAAACAATAACAAAAAAAGGTTGATAATATGTAATTTTGTTCTTTGATGTTCTGGATTGTGTTTAACCCTTTAGCCATGATTAAATTGATCTGTGATCAAAAGCATTTCAGTTACTGCCATACATTTTTTCTTTCACGAAGCACAGTGAATTCAGGATCACTTTATTTAAGGTACCTTTTGTTTCTTTGATTTTTTTTTCAAGCAGGTTAGCGTATCATTAGAGGGATATTTAGCTGCTATTTCTCATATGTTAGGCAACTATGTCGAGGTTCCTTTTGTAGGTTTTCAAATAAATACAGGTGCAAGCCTGCCAATACTACTACTAGAGCTGCTACTTCAATAATTATGCATGAACCTGTTAGAATGCATGTTAGACTACTATGAGACTACTCACTATCTACTTTGTTGACACCCCCACTCCAAGGATAAAAGCAGTAGTTAACCTTAGTGGATAATTCTAATAGAGTAAAGCTTTTAAATATCATCTATAAATTAGACCATAACTATTAATTATTAAATTATCTTGTAAACATATTTAAGCAACATGAGTAAGTGGTAAGTAGTTGTGTGATTAAGGTGTTTGACATATTGTATAAGAGGTCACAATAGGCTTCTTCACATATTGTGTTTTACCTCATAGGTAAGATATCTATATATATATCTTTATTAGCTATAGTCTGCCTTGTTGAAAATAGTTGTTGTGCCAACTTTAGTACTGAGTAGTTATGAAAAACACCTATCTATAACAACAGACGTTTTAAACAATTCTTATGTATGCATCTAAAATTCATAATTTCAGCAAAAATTGTTGTAAATATCGAAAAAGGAATAAAAATGATATTGAACATAAAGTAGTTCTTTTGATTTATTTATTTACAGGTTTAATTATTTTCTATTGCCTTTTGTTAACAATAGAGTTGTTGGTTACAAGTTTTCAATGGGTTGGACACCGGTTCACTGCATTTATGCTGGTGAGAGTGACTTAGGATTCTCAGTGCAACTCAGGCAGAACAAATATCATAAAAGGTCTTGTTTCAATGCACCGGTTTATCGATCTTTCTTTACTGCTGTGTACAACTTTCTGTGAGATACATCAGCAAAAACTATACGTTTCCATACAAACTTATGTGTGTACACATGTATATATGTATATATATATATATATATATATATATATATATATAT
>NC_068981.1:154223974-154225578 GCF_001194135.2 Octopus bimaculoides
AATAATGATAATGACAGTGATGATGACGATGGTGATGATGTTGATGACAATGATGATGGTGATGATTAAGCTACTTGCAAAAACAATAAGTGAGAGAAAGATGAATATGAATAATGGACATCCTGAGGGAAAGGGAGTGATGGCTGGCAGCATGGACAGGGCAATGGTTAGATATTCTGGATATGAAAAGATCTGTTGTTATCTCTCATAGATATGAGTCATGATGTATGTGAGAAAGAGAGAGAGACAGACAGACAGACAGAGAGCTGTAAAATCATATTTAGAGTGATGATACAGAAACTGAAAGAAGCTTATTATGAATGTGTGTGTGTGTGTGTGTGTGTCTGTGTGCGTACACATGTGTGTGTGTGTGATCTGTCTGTATCTATACCTCTGTCTCTTTATATCTGTATTTTCATCTATCTATCTATCTATGTATCTATCTATCTGTCTGTCTATCTATCTATCTATCTATCTATCTATCTATCTATCTATCTATCTGTCTATCTATTTATCCATCTATCCATCTATCTATCTGTCTGTCTGTCTGTCTGTCTGTCTATCTATTTATCCATCTATCCATCTATCTATCTGTCTGTCTGTCTGTCTGTCTGTCTATCTATCTACCTTCACACACACACATACACACACACACACACACACACACACACACACACACACACACACACACACACACACACACACACACACACACACACACACACACACACACACACACGCATATATGCATGTTTGTGTGTGTGGTTGTTTACATTTGTGCTTATCCAAAAATTACTGATCTATAGACAGTGGGATTGTCATTTTCTCTGTCTGCTGGCTTTGAAGATATCTGGAGTAAGGGATCCTTTACTAGGAAAACGAGTAAGGGTTGGTAACAGGAAGGACCTCTGGCTGTAAAACAGTGCCTCATGAATATATTTGCTTAATCCATATCATCATGGAAAAAATGATGTTAAAATGAATGAATACATAATACATATGTATGTATGTACATGCACACACACACATATGTATGTATCTGTATATTTATCTGTCTGCCTGTCTGTATGTGTGTTTATATATATATATATATATATATATATATATGTGAATAAAAATAAAAATAAAAAATATACAAAAAAAGGGTTTTGTATGATCGTGTATAGAGGAATATATTCAGACGGGGCCTTGATGAATGCCAATAGGCATGAAAGTATATACTAGCCTTTATATATTTAATACTCAATATTTCATATATTCAATAAGACATTCAATACTTCATTTCATATTACTATTTATATTATATTATATATTCCATATTCTATATCCCACATTAATTTTATAAGAATATAAATAAAATATAAAAAACAGACAGAGTTGGAACTCTTTTAAATAATATATATATATATATATATATATATATATATATATTATCATCATCATCATCATTGTTGTCGTCATCATCGTTTAATGTCCACTTTCCATGCTAGCATGGGTTGGACGATTTGACTGAAACCGGATGGCAACACCAGGCTCCAATCTAAATTTGGCAGAGTTTCTACAGCTGGATGCCCTTCCTAACGCCAACCACTCAGATATATGTG
>NC_068981.1:154225603-154226421 GCF_001194135.2 Octopus bimaculoides
TTCAGACGGGGCCTTGATGAATGCCAATAGGCATGAAAGTATATACTAGCCTTTATATATTTAATACTCAATATTTCATATATTCAATAAGACATTCAATACTTCATTTCATATTACTATTTATATTATATTATATATTCCATATTCTATATCCCACATTAATTTTATAAGAATATAAATAAAATATAAAAAACAGACAGAGTTGGAACTCTTTTAAATAATATATATATATATATATATATATATATATATATATTATCATCATCATCATCATTGTTGTCGTCATCATCGTTTAATGTCCACTTTCCATGCTAGCATGGGTTGGACGATTTGACTGAAACCGGATGGCAACACCAGGCTCCAATCTAAATTTGGCAGAGTTTCTACAGCTGGATGCCCTTCCTAACGCCAACCACTCAGATATATGTGTGTGTGTGTGTATGTACATACACATTCATATATACAATTATATTCTTGTGAAAACACATGTAGGATTTTTGTATTAAAGAATAGAGTTCAAAAGAATAAACTTTCCTACCACAGCTCGTATCTTTTCAAAAAAATTTGTATATTCTTTTGATAATTTCACAACACTGACTAATAACTATAGCAAACCATTCACACACATGTATACATGCATGCACAGACGTACACATACGTATACACCTATATGCACCAACAATTGTCTAATTTTTTATGCACATTAGGTTTTAAGTATATTCCTATCTATAGTGCATATATGCGGATGAATAAATCTATGCAAAAAGACACAATTTCTCTCTCTCCCTCTCTCTCCCTCTCTCTCCCTCTCTCTCTCT
>NC_068981.1:154226597-154231682 GCF_001194135.2 Octopus bimaculoides
ACACACACACACACACACACACACACACACACACACACACACACACATATTGTTGATGAGAAAATAGAACATCTGCAAATTTTTAAAAATAAAAATATGTTCATTTTGTTAAAATCAAATCATTTACTGAATTGTGATTTAAAAAAATAAATACAACATAAGTTTATTTAAAATCAAAATTCATAAATCAATTCTTCTGGCATATTTATTTTGTAGGTTTTTAATCCTTTTAATTGTACATTCAGAAAGCTGTAAACTGTACCATTCTTCCTGTTTTACCACACAGAGATTTCTTGACTTTTAGAAGTTCTTGAATTTAACTTAGTTTTAATGATCTGCATCAATTTTTAATAGTGTTCAGATCCGGAGAAAATCCAGACCAAAACAAGGATTTTTTCTTTGATAATCTGAGAATATTTTAACTGATTTGGTGAAATCAACAGGAATCTCATTATCTGTATTGCCAATGAGGAATGGTGAGCAAGCTGTTGTATGAAGAAAAGAAGAAATGTTATATGGAATTTTTTGAAATATTATGGCATTTTCATTGCAAAGAATGAGTGGTTGAAAGCTTTCAATATTGAAACAGTCCTTACCATTATCATGCCACTACCTCTAAATTTCTTTCTCAGTTGTCAGCAAATTTCATTATATATTCTTAGATGTCTGTAACAGAAAAAGGGGAAATATCTGGGAGGAGGGGAAAATATCCAAATGGAGGGACAACATTGAGGCATTTGAAGATAATTGCAAATAGAAACAGAAATGAAACACTGTAAAAAAAAAAAAAGAAAAATTGGTTTGGAGAGAAATCATCTGATCATAAAAATGAAATTATAAGAAACCAAAATGTCTACTGCTATTTCCTTATATTTTGTGGGGAGTGGGGATTAAGGATTTTGAAGTAGTTCTAGTTTTTAATAATATCTCCTTTTTGTCAGAGATATGTGTGTGAGTATAACTGTATAAATTGTAATGAATATGCATGCATGAATGGAAAAAGGGTAACTACCAATCAATTTATAAATTGCTCCACCAATGTGGATTGAGTCAAAATTATGATTGTTATTGTTTAGCTCAAGGGTAGTCCTGAGGGAACAGTATGATCTGTGATGGGAGGCATTCCAGCATTGCTAACTGAAGAGAGACCCAGGTTTATTTCACATGTGAGATGCCTTCTGAAAGACCTATCATAAAGCTAAAATTAATGTACACCTTGACCAGGGGACCTTAGATTTTGAGGCCCTAGATTTCATACTACCAAGCCTATAGATAAATCTGGTACTGTGTTCTAACCATGACCATTCATCTATTATTTCAGACAGTGTATTAAGAACAATGTGATTTAATAGCTCCTTCTCTTTTTAAGATAGTTCAGTGTGATCTAAGTACAATTCGAGTGTGATTTTCTAACAAATAAAGCAACCACATAGGTCCCATGTCATAGCAGTCCTTATTAAACAAGCCTGTGATCAAAGCATTCCAGTTGTAACCACCTTGACATTTTAGGGATATGTCTAGAACTACATTATTCAATATGTCCTTCTCTTATTTAAGATTGTAACATTTGATTTGAGAGTGATTTGGCTATTATTTCTTGCAGGTTGAGCAATTAATGAGTCCCTATATTTGACGAACACTTTTAAATCTAATTAATATTAGTATTGCTATTAATTTACTGATATAAACAAGAGGAGTGCCTGACGGCACATTATAATTCATGCAACCTGAGACTTAAATATGTGATGTTTATTTTTATATTTACTGTGAAATGGCTTGCTAATTATTATCTTAGATTTGTAATACATTAAAATTATAATAATTATTTGTAATGAAAGCTAATTAAAATAAAATTAACTTACCACAGATATACATATATTTTAATGGAGCCAACGAAGGTTTCTAAATGTGGTTGTTGACCTGTAATCTCTCTAAAATTACACCCAAGTGCCCTAGAGAAGGTCATATTGGATGATATTGCCTTGGTGCATTGAGCCAGGATAAAGCTTGGTTGGTCACTATTGGGATGTCTTTGATCATCTGTTTACTCAGTTAGGTCTGATTTGAGACTAAGCAACAACAGCAAGAGTTAAATTTAACCCCTTAGTGTTCAGATTATTCTATCAAACGTAATGTTTATTGATTTACATTGATTTGAATTGATCATGAATTATCCCATATCTTCAAGATTTTGATGATGTGATTATTTAATGTAGAATAACATTGTAGGGTAGGTGTGAGAGCACGGATCTGGTGAGTTTGAACACAAGACAGATGGAATATTTTGGCTGGATATGGCTGGTTTAAATGCTAAAGGGTTAAAGCATTTTAAAATAAATCTACACTCAAGGATATATGACATAATTTCTAGGTGTAGGCATGATTGTATTGTTAAGAAGCATGCTTTTCAGCTGAGTGGTTTCAGGTTCAGTCCCACTGTGCTGCACCTTGGGCCGACCAATGCCTTGTGAGTGAACTTGGTAGACAGAAACTGTGTAGAAGCCCATTGTATACATATGTTTGTGTGTGTATGTGTGTGCATGTGTCGTGTCTGTTTTTTGCTTCTCCCTTCACAACCACTTGACAACCAGTGTTAGTTTGTTTATGTCCCCGTAACTTAGCAGTTTGGCAAAATAGACTTTAAGAAAACAAGGACTAGGGTTAATCTTTAATCTTTTCAACTAAAACCCTTGAAGATGGTGTCCCAGTATGGCTGCAGTTCAATGACTTAAATAAGTAACAGATAAAAGATAAATATTTCTGTTGGTCCCTTTTCTCTCTTTTCATTTCTTATTGATGACACTAAAGTGAAATTTTCGTGTTATGGCTATTACATTTCAGAAAGCAAAAAAAAAAAAAAAAAAAAAAATCTTTAAAGAGAATCCATTGACAAGTAATTTAATCCTTTAACATTTAAACCAGCCATAACTTGCCCAAATATTCTACTTGTTTTATGTTCAAACTGGCCAGATCTGACCTCTCACACCTACCCTGCAATGTCATTCTAAAAATAAACAATCACATCTTTGAAAACTACAGGATAATACGTGATCAGTTCAAAACAATATGAATAAATTAGTATTGCACATGGCTCTGCGGTTAGAGCGTTGGGTTCGCAATCATGATGTAGTGAGTTTGATTCCTGGACTGGGCTGTGTGTTGTGTTCTTGAGCAAGACACTGCATTTCACATTGCTCCAGTTCACTCAGCTGTAGAAATGAGTTGTGCCGTCACTGGTGCCAAGCTGTATCAGCCTTTACCTTTCCCTTGGATACCATCAGTGGCATAGAGAGAGGTGGCTGGTATGCATGGGTGACTGCTGGTCTTCCATAAACAACCTTGCCTGGACTTGTACCTTGGAGAGTAACTTTGTAGGTACAATCCCATGGTCATTCACTACCAAAGGAGGTCTCTACCCCTTTATATTTGACAGAGTAATCTGAATGCTAAAGGGTTAAATTGCTACTGCCTGTTGTTGTTACTGTTTAGCTCCTGGTCAGTCCTGTTGTAGTAGACCTATGACCAAAGACTTTCCAGACATAATCATCTTGACTTTTCATATATTCAACATTACATTAAACAACAACCATTTCTTTTTAAGATGTTAGTGTGTGATCTGAGAGAGATTTGGTTGCTATTTCTAGCAGGTTCAGTGACAGTACTGAAAAATTCTCCACTGTAGGCAACACTGAGTAAAATATATGAGTAATTTACTCCCAATGGCAATTAGTCAAGAGAAAGAATGAGGAACACTTAACTGTTTGAGGTTTCGCCATTAAATATAGCTTAATACCCAATGAACTTTTATTGAAATATTTTCACTTCATGTCGCTATTTTCTTTTGACAAATTTCATTTTTGGTTTTATATTCCACATATTTGTATTCGTTATTTGGGTAATTGATATTAATTTTATGCTCTAATTAATATTCTTGTTCTTAATAAATCTTTTGCTAGTTCAATTGAAGAACAATTAGTGAAGGAATTTCTTTTTTTTTTACTTTTTATTAGTTTGGAATGGAGTAAAAGTAATGTGCTCATAGACTTTGCAGGCCCTCTGAGACGAGATTAATGCATTTGATGTTTCTCTGTAACGGCTGCAAGTTGACAGCTTCATGAAAAATATATGCAGGGATGGAATTCTAAAGGAGTGATGTTTTGTGAAGAGAGTACTTATCACAAGGAGTGGAAGGGTGGTTGGGGATGAAAAATGGTTACACACACACACACACACACGTGCGTGTGTGTGAATATGTAAACCATGTTAGCATGGAAAAAAACAGATGTAAAACTGTGAAAGAATGAATATATACATAATTTTAACATGTACTTTTCTATGGTTGTATGGGATGGATGAAATTTGTTGAGGCAGATTTTTCTTCAGCCATATTCCCTATTTGTCATGAGCCTCAGCTGTTTCCAAGCAAAGTAATATTTCCCCATGGTTAGACATGCTTTTATGGAAGATTGGAAGTGAAGGACACATATTGTATGGCAGTGACACTCATTTACAGCTATCATACTGTGTCAATGCATGGAAACAGTAACATACACATGCATGCATGCATACATACATTCGTACATATATACATACATATATAGACACACATGCACAGGCGTGACTGTGTGGTAAGAAGCTTGCTCCCCAACCACATGGTTCTGGGTTCAGTCCCACTGTGTGGCACCTTAGGCAAGTGTTTTCTACAATAGCCTCAGGCCAACCAAAGCCTTGTGAGTGGATTTGATAGACGGAAACTGAAAAGAAGCCTATTGTAATATATATATATATAATAAGATGAGAAAATAGAGAGGTAATTGATAAATTATTATTTATTAATTAAAAAAATTGACAAACACCCCTCACAGCTGTTTCAATTCCAGACCTTCAGAAAATTAATTAATTAAATTAAAAATTATTTGAAAGTCGAATCTCTTCAGAGGTAGTTAAAGATATACCAAATTAATTAATTTTCTGAAGGTCTGGAATTGAAACAGCTGTAAGGGATGTTTGTCAATTTTTTAATTAATAAATAATAATTTATTAATTACCTCTCTATTTTCTCATCTTATTATAATAAATAAATAT
>NC_068981.1:154231776-154233602 GCF_001194135.2 Octopus bimaculoides
ATATATATATATATATATATATATATATATATATATACAATGAGCTTCTTTCAGTTTCTGTCAACCAAAACCACTCATGAGGCTTTGGTTGGCCTGGGGCTATAGCATAAGACATTTGTCTAACATGGCACAGTGTAGGACTGAACCCAGAACCTTATGGTTGGAAGCAAACTTCTTACCACACACACCTTTCTTTCTCTGAATTTGTATTGATCAATGACCATTGCTTTTTTTTTAAAGCAAATCATTAATAGTAACTGCTGAATATATCTATTGCCTCTGGATATATCTTGGGTCAGCTTGCTCTCTATAGTCGAGCTGATGTGTTGGACTACCAGGAATCATTATGGACATTAGTCTGTTAGTTTACTTATCAGCACACTTGTATATATGGATGCACACCTTGCTGTACTCAAGAAGACCTGTTCTCCACAGCAGAAGTGTTTATATTGCTCGCCCTGTTGAAGAGGATTTGCTTGCAAGACTCCTGTGCCGGTGACACATAAAAAGCGCTCGTGACGATACCATGTAATATCACCTGTGATGGTGCCACAAAAGTACCCATGCCAATGCCATGTAGAGAGCACACTGTAAAGTAGTTGGTGTTAGGAAGGGCATTCAGTCCTAGAAACCAAGCCAAATCACACTGGATCATGGTGTAACTCACCTGCTTGCCAGCATGGAGAATGGACATTAAAGGATGATGATGATGACGATGTTGATGATGATGATGATGTGCAAATATTGATGTAATATTTATTATACAATGAATAAGATTATGAGACAGCTATAAATGAATGGAAAAAACATCTATTCTCTCACCTTACTTTTCTTATCTGCTCTGTTCATATACAAATTCTCTCCATCATTCTAATTCCTGGATTTTCAGAACAACATGAAAATTTATCCTAACCTCAGCTATGGTCATTCTTGTTAGCATTTGGCAGAGAGCTTAATGTGAGATTTGAGATCTGTTTGAGTCTTTGAATTCCTATTATTTCTACAAATTCCTCTATACCACTTATTTGAAGTGCTTATAGCAGATAACTCACAACACGGAGATGATGCATATGGATATCTCACTAAAGGATATTTCCATCCTGCAGTGTGATGAATGAGCCAAGATCCTTTTATATGCAGGCTTATATGGAAGGCATACCATTTTGATAAAAAAACAAACAAACCAAAGGAGAAGGGACAAAAGAGAAGCAACAACATACATACATACATAATACATACATAATACAAAATGTGTGTATATATGTGTGTGCATATATATGTGTATGCATGTATATATGTGTATGCATATGTGTGTATATATTCTTATATCATTATATATATATGTTTATGTTTACATATAATTCCCTGTTCCAAATTCCTCATCATAGTCACTGCTTTTTCTATTGATACAAAAGTTACTAAAGCTAGTGAAAACATTAATTTTAAGATTTAATCTTTTATCAAAAAAGGAAGAAGGCTTTCAAAATCATAAAGGCAACCAATGTAAGATTACGGGATAAAGATTATAAATAGGAATCAAAACTATGATGTGGTCTCAAGTAACCAAATGCTTATCTCTCATTATAATTTCAAAATTTGTCAAATTAATTTGAAGAAAGTATTACATAACCATCCTGACTGAAATGAAATATCTCTGTAGACATGTGATGTTATGAAAATAGTGACTAACATACATACTTGCTGACTATTTTTAATATATTTAGCTATTTAATACACACACACACACACACACACACACACACACACATATATATTTATATGTATATATGTGTGTGTGTGTGTGTATATATATATATATATATATA
>NC_068981.1:154233613-154236055 GCF_001194135.2 Octopus bimaculoides
ATATATATACATAGATATATATGTATGTATATGTATGTATATGTATTATATGTATGTATATGTATGTATGTATGTATGTATGTATATATATATGTATATATATATGATAATATATATATACGCATATATATATATATATATATATATATATATATATCAAAAGCATCCTCGACCACCACCCTTCACCCCACACTACAACCCCCATCACCTCTACAGCCACCACTACCACCCGTTCTGTCACTGCTAGGCTTCTCTCAAAGGTTTTGTGTAGTATTTTTCTAGATTAGTATGGGAAAAGCTGCAAACTTCAACAGCACATCTTATTGAAATCTGGAATGAGAACGTAGTTGAACTTCCTCCTTAAGAATTACTTACTAAACTAATTACTTGGATCAGCATTTTTGTTTCTAAGTTTTCTTCTACTAAAGTATGTGTAGACTGTGTACTAACTGTCCCCCCACCTTATCAAATTAGGCATTCTTCAAGGATCTATCAACACTCTGACATTTTTGCTTTCCATGTCAATGGCTCCCCTCCTCCTCCTCTTCATCATCATTATCATCATCATCATCATCTCTCTCACATTGAAATATCCATCTCAGTTAATTATGTCAGCCCCCATTCCTTTGTTTTTGTTTAATCATCAAAATCTTTTAATTACAATTTAAACATCTCCTTACATTAAATAGAGATCAAGGCTTAAATCACACTCTGTAGTGAGGTTTGATAACTCTGTAACATTTAATAATACGAAACTTTAAGCCCTGTTCTTGTCCTGTACATGCAATCACTTTGCCAACATTCATTAACATTCTAATAAGTGAGCTTCAGAAGTATTGGTGCTTGACCTACCAGAAATAACAGTAAAATGTCTTTCAAATTACACACCACCACCTTAAGAATGGGACATATTGGATCATATGGCCCAGGGTACACTGTTTCTGAAGATATATTTATATAAATAAAAAGAGCAAGATTATTCATGATTTGAATAATTTATTAAGGCCAATTTGGGTCTGAACGGTGTTATCCTTCTACTTCTTCTTCTTCTTCATCATCATCATCATCATCCTCATCATCATCCTCATCATTGTCATTATCATCACTTAATGTCTGTTTTCCATGTTGGTATGGGTTGGACAATTTGACAGGAGCTGGCGACCCAGAAGACTGTACCAAGCTTCGTCTGTTTTGGCTTGGTTTTTACAGCTGGATACCCTTCCTAATGCCAACCACCTTACAAAGTAGACTGAGTGCTTTTATGTGGCACCAGCACTGGCAAGATCTGTGTTGATATAGTTTTTATAGCTGGATGCCCTTCATAATGGCAACCACTTTACAGAGTGGCTTGGGTGCTTTTTATACAGCACCAGCACCAGTGAGATCTGCTTAGACACAGTTTTTACACTGGATGTCCTTCCAAACACCAACCACTTTACAGAGTGGCCTGGATGCTTTATATGTGGTACCAGCAGCGGTAGGGTCATTTAGTAACTCACAAGACAATGCAAATGCAAAGTATAAAATTGAAAATGTCATTATGACTACTGGAGGGGAACTAGTGTTAATATTCCTATAAACCAAGGCGGTGAGCTGGCAGAATCTTTAGCACACCAGGGGAAATGTTTGGCTGCACTTTGTCTATCTTTGGGTTCTGAGTTCAAATTCCACCAAGGTTGACTTTGCCTTTCATCCTTTAGGGATTGATAAAATAAATACCAGTTGAGTACTGGGATTGATGCAATCGACTTACTCCCTCACTGAAATTGCTGGCTTTGTGCCAAAATTTGAAATCAATATTCCTATGAACCAAATGATATGAAAATGATTCTTCAAATGAAGATATTTTATTTTCTTGTATTTAGAGAAGGTATTTGATTTGTTTAATTGATTCTCTGATATAGTTGTTGTTTAGCTACAAATCAATACTGATCAAACAGACCTTTGATCAAAATCATCCAGCTTTTACCAACTTTTCTTGAGGTATACAGTACCCCAAACGACATTATTTGTCCTTTGATATATTTTTTAACAGTAGTAGGCTGTAATTTAAGGGAGATATGGTCGCTATATCTAGCAGGTTGAATGAACATACAGAGGCTCACTCATTGTCTCAAAATTCCCTTACTGGTGTTGGTGTGAGTTCTCTGTTGGCTTGTCTTGTTTGAGATATGGATATTAAAGTTGGAAGGTGTTTATAAGTCATTTAAAAACATACAAAAACCGTTAGATTCCCTTCAACATTTAAATTTAATTTGCCAAAATATTTTCATCGTTTTGAGACAACGACCTGTTCACTGACAAAATTTTCACACATGTTTTTGCCATAACAGGTTCAGTGGATCTAATGGTTTACTATTTCTGTTATTGTAATTGATCATTTCTTCAAACTCTCTTACTAGAAATTTTAGTTGGCTTATCTCCATCCAAGCTAACATTAGC
>NC_068981.1:154237248-154249785 GCF_001194135.2 Octopus bimaculoides
GAACTGAATGGTACTGGTTAAGTTACTTTCTTTGGTCTTCAGTAAAATTCAACACAAGCTTTTTTTCAAACTACATTCAATTCTAAATATTTGATCTTTATATTGCAATTTCTTAAAATCACCATCATTACCATCATCAACATCATTTACTATCCACTTTCCATGCTGGCATGGGTTGGCTGGTTAGACAGAAACCATCAGGCAAGAGGACTACAAGCTCATCTGTCTGCTTTAGCATAGTTACCAAATCATGTAGGAAATTCTTTATCGAGTGTTATTATTAATTGTACATTTTTACATTTTAAATTCAGATTGACTCAAACTAAATTATTTATGCTAAATCATTTTAAGCCAATGACAGAGCCTCTAGGTGAAAGAATCTCAAGGTGAGAGAACCTCTAAGTGAGAAAGCCTGTAGAGGCTCACTGAACCTAATAAAAGTAGCAACCAGATCTCCCACAAATCATACCACACAGTGTCTTGCTGATCAAATAACAAAATTTGTGTAATATCTGAAAAACGTTATTAGAATGTGTTCTTTTGCTTTAACCCTTTAGTGTTTAAACTGGCCAATCTGGCTCAAATATTCCAGCTATATTATGTTCAAACTGGCAAGATTAAGCCTTTAACAGCTACCCTACAATGTCATTCAAAAAATAAACAATCACATCATTGAAGTCTCAAAGCTACAAGATAATGCATAATTATTTCGAAACATTGTGAATAAATAAGCATTACATTTGACAGAATAATCCGAATGCTAAAGGGTTAACCAGAATCCATAGTAACACATTTTACTGTGTTTAACTCTTTGTATTTAACTGCTGTCTTTAAATATAAGAGATATTTCATACTTATCTAATTAAGTGTAGCCAGCACTATATGTTATTCAGTAAGCTAAAATATAATAATAATAAAAATAATGTTTGTATTGTGATATAGACTTATTTAATTTTATACCAATGTAAAGATAAAGCTGCTCTTTTTATGATAAAATCTATATTCAACATAATATTAAAAAAATTCTATTTCATGAAGTCATTTAATTCTTAATGAGAAACTCCTATGATACATTATGTTTGCATTTTAGTTGAAAACTAATTTTTAATTAATTTGGCTTGTTTTTTCTTTCCACAAATTAAAAGCTCAAATTCCTTTGAGAATATTCTTAGCAATGATGATTCTTTTAAAAGTGTGATTATAAAAGCTTGTAATGAACAAGCTGTTGCACAAATAACATTATCATTTTACCTCACTTTTTCATTGTTTGGACAAGTTCTCCGAAGCAGTATTTTATGACCAGATGCCTTTCATGTAGCCAAACAGTTTAGTTGCATCTTACAATATACAGGGTCATAATGTCTTGTTCTAAAACTCATCTTCAATTTCTCAAAATACGTTAACATATTTTATTTTAAAATGGATACACACAATAAACAACATTTTTCTACCATCTCTAATATCAATCTATATTGAACATTTTCCAAATAATGTTTATATTAGTCATTAAGAAGGTAATTTTTGTATATTAATAATTTGCAAACTTTGTTAGCTATAAATATGATTTTTATCTGTGCTTATTTAAATGATTTACTATTCGTGTTCTCTACAATAATACTTGATTAAGCCTAATCCTATTTCATGAAAAAATATGTAATCTCCATCAAACAATCACATATTCATCATTATTAAATCAGTAGAATATAACATGTCCGCTCCAGAACCATTTCATCAGGAAAATAACCAATATGTTTGTTACATACATTTTCTTTTTGGGTAAATTACTGTATTATCTACTTAGTTCTATCAGTATTCTACCACAAGATCTAGCTGAGTTGTTTCAGAGGTAAACAAACGAAATGTTAGTCTTAAATGGATAACTACGATTAAGCTAATATGAAAAAATTAAGATCAAAAGATTATAGGTACAAACATAAATAGGTGCAGGCATTGCTGTGTGGTTAGGAAGTTTGCTTGCCAACCACATGGTTTTTCAGTCTTCACTATTTGGTATTTACTAGATCCTGGGCCAACCAAAGCCTTGTGAGTGGATTTGGTTGGTAGAAAAATGAAAGGAACTCATCATACATACACATACATATGTATAAGTATATATGTGTGCATGTATGTGTTTGTGTATGCATGTGTGTGTGTGAGGGAGGGTGTTATTTCTCATTGCCCTTATATCATACATGAGTTATAAACGAGCCTCACTGTCATACAAGTCCTGCTTTCATTCCCAGCCTTCTCATGGAAACATGTTTGGCCATATGGAAATATTACCTTGCTTGAAAGCAGTTGAGGGTTGGTGACAGGATGGGCATCGAGCCATAAAAAAATTTGCTTCAACAAATTCTATCTGACCCATGCAGATATGAAAAGTGAACATTAAACTGGCATTGACAGTAGCAGTGGTGGTGAGTCATATAAGTGGTTAGCAATGATAAAGGGATATACAAAGATAACGTCTTGTTTTCAAATCGTTTATGAAATTATAGGCTTGATAGTTTTAATAACATTTTGGGTTTTAGATATTATGGTCATGGGGTGCCATACTGAAGTGTTTCTGTTTACTGTGGAAGGAGTAGACCCAGGAAGACATGGGACGAGGTAGTGAAGCATGATCTCCGAACATTGGGCCATATAGAGGCAGTGACAAGTGACCGAGCCCTTTGGTGATATGCTGTGCTTGAGAAGACCCATCAAGCCAAGTGAAATCATAGTCATGGCCAATGCTTGTGTCATGTAACTGGCACCAGTGCTAGTGGCACGTAAAATGCACTCTTTAAACATTGGGCCTTATGGAGGCAATGATAAGTGACTGAAACCTTTGGCGATATGCTGTGCTTGAGAAAACCCATCAAGCCAAGTGAAATCATAGTCATGGCTGATGTCAGTGTTACATAACTGGCATCCATGTTGGTGGCATGTAAAAAGCATCCATTACACCCTTGGAGTGGTTAGTGTTAGGAAGGGCATCCTGCTATAGTAACCATGCTAAATCAGATTGGAACCTGGTGCAACCCTTCAGCTCACTAGCTTCAGTAAAACCATCTAACTCATGCCAGCATGGAAAGTAGACGCTAAATGATGATGAGGATGATGATAATGATGAGACCTGATCTGTTATCCTGTTTAGCACCACCATTGAATCCTTGGGTACCTTTAGCAGACTCTACTCTGTTACAAGCAGTTGGTCCAGAGTTTTGGTCTTTCTTTGTCTCATACCAGGCTTAGACACTCTGCAAATAACTGAACCATAAAAAAATTTTTTAATCAAAATTTTATTATTTCCTAATGAAAACTTTTGAAAATGTTACATCATTCACTAGCTTCTATGTAAATGAAACTGCTTAAATTCAAATTGTGTTTACAGTTATAATATGTTGGCTACCACAAAACTGTATCATATGACTGACTGCTGTCATAAAGGTAACTGATGTCTTAATGTATGGAATAAATTAACACGAATCCATAAGTGTATCTTATTGCCTTGGTTTATTAAATCACAAACCTGTTTCTATGTATAGTTTCTCTAAAACTATTTGTTTTATTTTTGAATCTTTAGAAATATTTTTAGGAAGTTTTCTTTGAATGTTATTCTCTAGTTTAGTTCTCTAATTTTCTCATATTCAGATGAAGAATAATTGAAAGCTGGATTTTTCACTGATTTCAGCAAAAATACTTTATTTTATTAAATGTGTTTTGTATGAAAACTATATATAAATTGTACAATATGGATAACCAGGTACATAGACAGAGTGGTAAGAAGTTACCATAGACTGTGTGGTAAGAAGTTTGCTTCCCAGCCACATGGTTCCAGGTTCAGTCCCACTGCATGGCACCTTGGGCAAGTGTTCTTCTACTATAGCCCCAGACTAACCAAAGCAGCATTCATCCTCATTATTTCAGTACCCACAAGACTTGTAGAAGAAAGCTATTCTCTGCCTGGAGAACTGGTTTGAATGCTTGCAACTGAGTGAACTCTACTGAAGTCATCCAAGGATCTAGTGGTGATGCTGAACTGACTAACAGATTAGGTCTACCAATCAATACTGCAACACAAGGGTTTTTGTGGTAAAAATGTAGTCCAATATTTTGCTGTTCATGCCTTCTACTTATCTTAAAGACTTCTAAGCCTAACACCACCATTTTGTCCTTTAGTGAAACTCACTCTTTTGTAACCACTCAAACCAGACTTCCAGTTCTCTTCTTACCTATAGTTTTTTTTTAGCCTGGGCATTAGTCACTTCAGTCTTTCCAGTCTGGGAGAGAGCATAAAAGTTTATAGTTGAGCCATCTTCTCAAACCCCATCCCCACAAAAAAAAAAACTCCCCAAACTCAGTTCTTTAAGGATGGGTATTATTTCTAGCAGGTTGGATAAATACATAGAGGCTCTTTTGGTGTCATATTACATCATGGCCCTTTGTTTATATTTTCATTTGTCTGTGGTCTGATAAAGTACTAGGGAATTTGAGTGTCTTCATCTGAGGCTGAAAACAAAAGAATGTATAACCTTAGAAACACTTACTTTATTTGGTGCCTGTCTCTTGGTCCATCCTCTCCTGAAACAATATCAAACATATTTTACTTCTCAAGTTACTGAATAATTGCTACTTATACATTCTTCTCAAACATCCTTGTGTCAGTAGCTTGTTAGTAAAACTACTTAATTTTGTACTTTTTATTTATTGCTTAAATACTGATTGGATGATAGTATAGAGGCTGCTTTTTCATATATTTTACCTAGCAACAGAATCTTCTCAGATTTGCTCTAAGTCTTCAACTGGATTTATTTCTTATTTCTGTACTGTAATGGAATATACCAGGCATCATCAACATCATTAGATTTCCTCAAATAATTTGAATCTGCGAAATACAGGAGCTGATTGGATTTGAAATATAGAGTAGGAATATTTTGTTTTTAGAAAACTGTGAGAGCTCACCACTATATTGACCTCTAAGACAAGAAATTTTACTGCCACTCAAAAAAAGACAAAAACAAAAACAAAACTAAAAACAGAATAAGTTTATATAATAAGTATCATAAGGAAGTTAAAAAATATGGTTTAAAAAAATTATGGCCCAGACATGGCTGTGTGATTAAGAAGTTGGCTTCTCAGCCATGTGGCTTCAGATTCAGTTCTGTTACATGGCAACTTGGGCAAGTGTCTTTTATTATAGGCTCAAGTTAATCAATCTCTTGTGAGTGAATTTGTTTGAGAGAAACTGTGCATAAAGCCTGTTGCTGTTGCATGCATGCATGTATGTGTGTGTATATGTGTGTGTAAACTAGCAAACCAAAAAGTAAAAAACAAAAAAAAACTTATTAGGGTTTCAGCCTTCTTCTTGTGTTGATTAATGCTGTAATAATTTTTGTTTTTGTGACGAGCAGTGACCCACTGTAGGATTTAACCTTTCTTTTTGATTAAGGTGGAGGTGTATGGCTTAGTGGTTAGGGTATTGAACTCATGATTGTTAGATTGTAGTTTCGATTCCTGAACTGGGCGACACATGTTCTTGAACAAAACACTTCATTTCACGTTGCTCCAGTCCACTCAGCTGGCAAAAATGAGTAATCTTATGACAGACCAGGTAGGGAATATATATGCCTCAGGAAACCGACTTTATGGTTCAGGAAAGAACTTTACTTACTTTTGGTTAATAAAGTTGTGGAGATACTTGGAGTAGGATTAATTCTTTGTAGTTTCATTATTTCCCCACTTTCATTATTCAGTTACTTGTTTCAGTCATTGGACTGCAGCCATTTAGGAGCACTGCTTTGGAGAGTTTGGTTGATTAAAGTGACTTATTTTAAAGTCTGGTACTTATTCTATCAGTCTTTTTGTACCAAACTGCTAATTTATGGAGAAGTAAACTAACACTGGTCGTCAAATGGTGAGAGATAAACAGAAACATACAGACATGCACATACACACGTGTGCGTGTGTGCACAACAAGTTTTTGCACAGTTTCATAATCATCATTTAACATCCATCTTCCATGCTAGCATGGGTTGGATGGTACCACAAAAGCCAGCCAGGCTGAAGCCTGCACTAGACTTCTGGGACTGTTTTGGCAGTATTTTTACAGCTGGATGCTCTTCCTAACATCAACCACTCATCAGAGAGGACTTAGTGCTTTTTAAATCACAGAAGCACAGGCGAGGTCAGTTTTGGCAAGGTTTTTACAGCTGGATGCCCTTCCGAACACTAACCACTTTACAGTGTGGACTGGGTGCTTTTAAGTGGCACCTGCACTGACAGGGTCACCAAGTACTTGCAAGACATTAAAATAAAAACCTGTGGTGAATGACCCTTGCCCAAGTTGCCATATAGTGGAACTGAATAGGAAGCCTGTGTCTAATTTATTCTAATTCTTGGCAAATTTCTTGTGCTAACAATATGTTTATGAAGAGGGCTTTTGTTTCTTCAAAACTTAATCATATTCAGAAATATAGTAACATAATTTATTCATATTCAGAATTTATTCATATCCAGAATCTATGATAACATAATTTATTCTATTTATATTTATTTACTAGTGTTGATCAATTCTAGTTACTAAGGCAAGGATATACTCTCATTATAATTTTTGAGTATCCCCATTATAATTTTTTTTATTAATGATGGTATTCCTGTTGGCAAATCTATTGAGGATTAACACCATTTTGTTAATCCATGGTGCTAGATTTGCCAGTACAATAGATATCACTGGTAAGAGTTATAATGTGTGGTGTGGTTAAGAAGTTTACTTCCCAAATACATGATTTCAGGTTCAGTCCCACTGCATGGCACCTGGGCTAGTGTTTTCTGCTATAGTCCTGGACTGACTTAAGCCTTTTGAATAGATTTAATATATGGAAACTGAAAGAAGCCCATCATATATATATGTGTGTGTGCTGTGTTTTCTTGTCTTGATATTACATTATCATGCAGTGTTTCTCATTTCCAGTCTTCTGTGAAAACATGTCATGGGAAAATTTTAACATACTTGGAGAAAAGTAAGAGTTGGTGGTAGAGAGGGCGTCTGGCCATAGAAAATCTGCCTCAATAAATTCCACCTGACCCATGCAAGCATAGAAAAATAGACATTAAAATGATTATGATGATGATGTACTTAAAACAGAGGGTATCACTGTGGTTTAGTAGCAGAAATTGGTCAGCATTCCTACCCATTACTTCTGAGATCCTTGAAAATGTAGTAGTTAGCAAAATTCTAAAATACCAAGCAAACAGGTAATATCTAATGAAGAAAATTTTCTCTTCATTGAATTTATTTCATGTCATTGCATTTTCCTTATATAATAAAAAAATATGTGGTGCCATTACAATTAAAAAAATGTGTAAGTTTTCCATAGTTTCTGTTGAATAAAATTAAATAACAGGATTTCATAGATGCAAGTGATTAAAATTTTGGTTAAAATTATCTTTGAAAATTATTTTCAAAGAGCCAGATTCACTGAGTCAATAAAGGAGCTGCTGCATGGTCAGTCATCTTGTAAGAAATAGCTGTACCACATCTGCCACATTAAATAAGAAAATGATATCTTAGATAATAACGTCTTACATACTCTGAAAAAGACTGGGTGGTCATAACTGAAATACCTTTGATCACTGTTTTTCTCAATCATAAAATAACAACAATATCCAGGCTATTTTGGGGATTTTGGATTCTAGCAGCTGTTTTACTAGAAAAACAGTCACTGATTTGAAAGAAATAATAATTATTAACAATTTCTTTCATTCTTGTTAAATTTCTAGTTCATTTAATGTTTCAATTCACCATTCTTTCAACATTTTTAGTTCTCCTCTATGTAAATTGCCTAACCACTCTTCTCAAATATGATAAAATTGCTCTAAAACCTGTGCCTGATTTGGCTGAATCCATAGCAGCTTCCAAAATGCCAAAATATTTCCCTATTCTTTCATACTCAATGATTTAAAAAATATTTTAGTGGAAAAATATAAAATTACTCAAATTTTATATCTTTCAAATTATTTAAATTTTTGTAGTTGTCAAATTTCCACCTGTTTTATTATTCATTTTCTCTTTTCGTACGGTTCTTCTTTTTCTCCTTGTTTTAATGTAGTTATGTATACTTTTTGTCACTTTAGCATTTAAAAAGTGAGATAGACAGGATGGTTGATATTTATGTTACATTTATATATTGAAGCACTATTTATAAGTTTGAACTCAGATGAGGTTGAGGACAAATGTAGAAGTGGGGGGAGGGGATAAAAGAAAGGAAAGAAAAAGTGAAGGAAATTAAACAGAAGGTTGCAGATAGAATATATCTATATATTCAGTGAACTAAAGTGGAAATCATAACAGTGACCAGGAGTGATTAATAATTACAGAGTTAAATGTAGTTTCTCATGGTAAACTGATTTCACTTTTGAATTGCCTTTAGCCTTTAATTTCCACCATAGATAACTACAAATTTTCCTTGCATCCTTTTGCTTATAATTAAAGTAGTTTTTCTGCATTGTGAAATATGGCACACTGATTTTCTATGACCATGGTGACAACAAATATTTTATTTCAGTCTCAGAATGAGCTGGTAGATGTTTATTTGCCTCTTATGTATAATTGATAATCCTCCTGATATATGTGTGATTTACCATTTTAACTTCATTTATAGATCTTCAAAAGAGGGATTTATTGATACATTATATTGATATTATTTGATAATACTCCTTCAATTGTATATTAGCTGTTCCATAACTTAGAAAACTCAGGGCAATTGTATTAAACACATATAGCAGATAATCCATGTTGATGTGAATATGGCTTCTCATTTTAGCTTTAAGTATTAGCAAAGTTGGATAGAATTCAAAGTGATTTGTTATATTGTTAATATTAGACAGTGTTGAAGGTGATGAGCTGGCAGAATCGTTAGCATGCCAGGTAAAATGTTTAGCAGCATTTTGTCTGTCTTTATGCTCTCAGTTCAAATTCCACTGAGGTTGACTCTGCTTTTCTTCTTTTGGGGTTGATAAAATAAGTACCAGTTAAGCACTGGGGTCGATAACATTAACTTATCCTTCCCCCCAAACTGCTGGTCTGGTGCCAAAATTTGAAACCAATATTAGTATTAACTCTTTCATAAGCCTGGATATCCTTAAACTTGCATTGGGTAGTTAATGGAAGCTTAATTATCTCTTTACATTAATATTGAATAATATTGGCATTTTTCCATTTACTGAAAAAGATATCTGAATTTTAGGTAGTCAGAAGTGACATCTCTAGTCAAATTGGAATAAGATTGGCATGTTAAGTGGAAAAGTTTGATGTTGAGTTGGTAAAGTTGCTCATTCTGCATGCTGACTTTCTATTATTTTATTTATTTATTTATTTATTTATTTCATAAATTAAATAACAAAGCCGTTTGCCTACACTATGAAAGTCTTTACCATATTTCTTTTCAATATATTGAGAACATTTATTCCTAAGTTTCCAAATTCTATATTAGTTTAAAAAAAAAAATATCCAAGAATGGTAACCTCATTAAACATTCATTAATGACGTCTACTGGGAGAATCTAAACTGCAAGACTAAAAGGTGAAAGGTTGAGATCAAAAGCTATGCTCAACATTTACATAGGGTTACATTTTGCATGTATAATTGCTTGAGAAATAAAAATTTTATAATGTAAAGGAAATAATTTCATTGACGTTTCAAAATAGGTTACTAAGTATATACAATTCACTGAAAATTTCTAAAAGAGACAAAACGAAAAATATTCCAGTAAAATTTATTCGAAAAAGAGACAGGAATCTTGAACAGGCCAACTGATATTTTTATCGTCTGCTATTCGCGAACTATTTACGTTATTTCATATATCAGTGCGTAGTATTAGCAACTAGGATACTGTCAGTTACCATGGTTACATAACTGCCTAGCGTGCTTCTTAGTTAACCTTCTCGCTAATTTGATCCTTCCGCATCAAAATAACTTCCTCACACTATTGAGTTTCTACCATGGTATTCCACCCCCTCTATAATCATTAACATTATTTTTTTTGTATGTCAGCTTCTCAGTTTTCTATGTATCTTCTCTTTTATTATATTTATTTCTCCCACTTTATTCCTCTCACTTAACATGTACTGTTTCTCTCACCCAGTATTATTCTCTCCCTTTCTCCGTCTGCTAAGTACGCAATCTAATTTCTCTTGTATCTCACTCTCGTCCATTCTGTCCTCCAGGAAGGAAGCAGTTGTCGGCTGCTTCCTCGTTTTCTTGTTTTTGTCTATGTCTATCCTGTTTTCTTACTCTCTCTCTCTCTCCTTGTAGTAACCATCCTAAATGTAATTACGAGAATCCTTGTGTTTTGTTTACGATTATTATAAATTGATATTTCGAATCAAATACTTCCCTTATTACCGCGTATTTTTAAATGACTCTTGGAGAGTAATCATACATTGGCGACGGTAAGTTATTATTCATTCCAATGTTTTGCCTAAAATATTTCTTTTTTCTTTTATATAAAAGAATTTGTTTAGAATTTATTAAAAAAAAGATAAAATAATCCTATCACCTGATTCATTGACACATCTTCACATATTTTTTTAAAAGATTTCACACCGGTTCAAGGTGTAACACAAAAAGCCGGTACGCTACGCACACATACATACACGCACGCACACACATACACGCACGCACTCTCTCTCTCTCACGCACAATAGGCATACATAATCTATCTATCTATCTATCTATCTATCTGTCTGTCTGTACATACATACACGCACAAGGCGATGTGTGTGTATATATAAATATATATATATATACATACACACACACACATTTATACATGCACATGCTTATATATACACACAGATTTATGCCTTCCCCCTTAAACACACACAAACATATTCGCACACATCTATACATACACACACATAAAACGATTCAAAATCATTTCATTATTTGAAAATATATGTCTTATAAATATATATATATATAGTTTATCAAACTATTCTACCTATATCAGCATGGAAAACAGGTATAAAGTGATGATGATGATGATATACACACGTCTATATACTCAAATATAATATTATATATTCATATACATATGTATACATATATAAAAACATGGATATATACCTTTCTAATTTCATAAAATATTGCTGACCATATATTACATTATATATATATATATATATATATATATATACATACATATAATGTAATATAAAATCTGTAGTATATATGTATGTATATATATATATATATATATATATATATATATATATATATATATATACATACATATAATGTAATATAAAATCTGTAGTATATATGTATGTATATATATATATATATATATATATATATATATATATATATATTATCGGGCTAAATTATCATTCCCTCAACAATTGCAGCCCACACTATTCAGTTCAATAGTAGTTCGTTTGAGAAGAAAAGGATGATGATCAACCGTATGCCGGGGTGTCATGTTACGGCTACTTCGATTATGCTCGGTAGCACTCTCATCTGAAACTCTGAACACCTGTATTTCACGTGCTCTTTCACCCCTTTCTTCTTTATCTTAGTTTAAAATTACACGGCAAAAAGTCATAATTGCTTAACCGTTATCAGTTATTACATATTTCTTAAATAAGATAAATGAGTGAAACCTGATAACTTTTAGACATGGTATCCGATCTTTTATTGCAGTCTAAACCACACGACAAGAAAAGAAATGAAACGAAACGAAGGCAAGACAGTCTTCAGCAGTGGTTTGATGAAAACAATCGAATTGTATTTTCAAATTGTTTTAGATCGATAAAATTAAACAAACGATTTCTCAATTTCTTCCGATTCGCTTTATACTTTTCCCTTTATTTTATTCTTCTGTCATTATATTGATTTTTATTATATATTTGTTTGACAAGTCATCAAACTGATTGGATCGCCGACCTGTGTTGAAGACTACTAAAGAGAGAAATGTATAAAGGAATGCAGAAGAACGGTTGCAGCCTGCATTATTAGTTTGCTGTTTACTATGGGCTCAGTGGTTTTTTTTAAAACTTCAATAGTGATGATATCAGAAGCACTTGACTATGCCTATATACCTACCTGTCTATTTGTCTATTAATCTGTCTGTTGTCTGGTCGTCAATTTATTTATTTGTTTAAGGCTTATAAAATACTGCTATGTTAGCCTGCAGTCGTTGTTCCATTATTTTGGGGTTTTAGTAACAGAAATATAAGGTTCAATTCTTCAGTCTGTTGTTAACTTATGATATTCACGTAAAAAAAAAAGTCGCACATTGGGAATGATAATCGAAACTGATGAACTGCATGCACTCATGTATATTCTCATATTGCACAGACACTGGTATCTGTGCCTTCAACATCTGTGGCACGGAGAGGGTAGACTTGCCTTGGCGGGGTTAACTTTCCGAGTGTAGTTCCATGGATTTAAATGACGCACAGTGTTTCCCCTCTGGTATATACATAGTTGAAAGTAATCCCTCATGTTAAAACGAATATTATGTATATATATATATATATATATATATATAT
>NC_068981.1:154250089-154254100 GCF_001194135.2 Octopus bimaculoides
GAGAGAGAGAGAGAGAGAGAGAGAGAGAGAGAGAGAGAGAGAGAGAGAGAGAGAGAGTAATATTTTAGGAAATTAGAAAGGTATAAATACATATGTATATTTGTATAGATTTGTCTATAAATTGATGTGTGTGTGTATGTGTATAAATACATATATATGTATACTACAGATTTTATATTATATTATATATATGTCTATATATCTATATATAATATATACATATATATATATAATGTAATATTATGTCTGCAATATTTTATAAAATTAGAAAGGTATATATCCATGTTTTTATATATGTATACATTTGTATATGAATATATAATATTATATTTGAGTATATAGACGTGTGTATATCATCATCATCATCACTTTATATCTGTTTTCCATGCTGATAGGGGTAGAATAGTTTGATAAAATTCAGTGGGTCAGAGTAATACGTCTTGCTCCAGTGTCTTATCTTTGCATGGCTCTCCTCACACCAACCACTTTACAGAGTGTACTGGGTGCATATTGTGAATGCACAAGCGCTATAGAAGTTGCTTTGCTGTTAGCAAGATGAGAAACTCCATCTTTCATCTTGCTAACAGCAAAGTCCTGCATTGTCATTACTTGTATTGATCACCAATCACAGAGTGTTACTGGGTAATTCTTGTGGCACCAACACTGTTGAGGTTGCCTTGTAACTTGCAAAGTGAAAGTGAGCTTCCATGCTGAATGGAACAGATTTATTGTGAGAGGATGGTGATGAAGAGAATAATGTGTTGGGGTGGATGTTATGAAAACAAAGGAGAAGAGATGGGGAAGAGTAATTTCAAGAATTAGTGTGAAGCAGAGCGGGGGACAGAGTGGTAATGGTAATAGAGTAAGTTGAGATGGACTCAGTGATGAGTAGGTGGATGGGTTGGGTCAGTCTGTTTACCATGGCAGCTTAGGGTGGGTAGTTCATGAGGGTTGGATTTACAAAGGTTTATTGTTGAGAGAGAGTTGTAAGAGACAAACTAACAGAGATAATGTTAGGGAAGCTGGTAATAGGGTGGAAAGTATAAGGTGGTTAGTGAGAGATAGTTAGAATGGTGGGAAGGGTTGAGTAAGAGAACATATAATGCTACCCCATATTATGTATGGTTGGGCAAATGGTGCACGAAAGAAAAATAAAATAGAAAAGGTTAATAGGTGGTATTAATGAGAGTCAAAGTGAAAAGGTAGTGTGAGGAAGGGGGAGAGTTGTATTGGAAAAGATGCAGTGTTACCCCACTTTTTGTATAAGTGGGTAAATTGATGCATGGAAAAGAGACAAGATAATGGTGAAGGGTCAGGGTATACCTCAGAGAGTATGATAACAAGAGAATCAGGGTGGGTGAAGGTTGATAAGAGTGCAATCCCCACTACCCAGGCTTCATGATTTGGGAGAAAAGAAGAGAGAGAGGTAGCGGAATATAGGTGGTGGAGGTATGAGGAAGGGAGATATTCAGTATGCACAAATCAAGTACTTACCTCTCAGTTTGGTTGGTGTGGCACAGTGAGCAGAAGAGATGAAGGGAAGATGAGATGGTATAGAATAGACAGTTGTTAAGAGGATAGATGGTGAGTGAAACATGCTGCTTAGTTGCTTTCTTTTCTTCACATGTCTTCTTTGCTGAAAGTCCATGTCTTGCTGCTGTGCAGCAATGCACTTTGCATGCAAGCATAAAAAATTCTTCCCTTGATCAAGAGGGATAAGCCCTTTGTTACCTGCAAAGATAGTAGCTTCCTGAACTTCCCCCAACTTGTTCTTATTCTAGCTACCACTCTTTTGCAACATCCACTTCTACTGCTAATTTCGTCGCATAAGTAGCAAAAGCTATCAACTACTTCTAGAGAGCTGATGGGCATTTGAGAGTATCTATTTCCCAAGCATTCTTATGCTTACTGTCTCAGTACACCTGTTGCACATGAAATCTATTTTCTCTTTTAACCTGCCTTTGATGACACTACACCTTTTATGTGTCTATTGTTTATAATCACCTTACAGAATTTCTACTAACATTTTTATTGGAAGATTACAGTTATTTCCCTGATGCTAAAAGTATTCTGACTTCCTTTCTACTTACTAAGACACTTGTTTTTGCTAAGTTTACTTTAAGGACCTCCAATTCCATATTTTTATTTATTAGTCTGGAATTTCAGCTTCAGTCTTCTATTAATTCTGCTATAAGAGCTAGTTCATCAACATACAAGAGTTCCTAAAGGCAGCAACCTTTAATCCTGCTGTCATAACTGAGTATTATAATAAATAGGATGGGGCTGAGACTGAGCACTGATTTACCCTAAATATGCAGTACATTTCTTGATGAAATCATTGCTGATTCTCACGTTGTTGACTGCCTTTTCATACATATCTTATACAGTCCTTACAAACCACTCATTTACTCCTAGTTTCCTTAGTGACTACTGGAACACAGTGTGAGAGACCTTGATAAACCTCTGGATGAATGAACACTGGGCATAGAGCTTATTCCTAGCTATGTATTTCTCTTGCAGTTATCTTACAAGGAATATGGCACCAGTGGTGATTTTCCTGGGACAAAGCTGAATTGCATTTCATCTAGACTAATCCTGTCAAAATCAGTTTCACAATAACTCTTTTAATCTATATAACCTGGTCCAACAGTTTGTTATTTCTGTAATTTCCCATCTCTTGTGCATCTCCCTAGTCCTTCTACCTGTTCATGGTGATACTGCAGCGTCAGCCTTTTGGGTATTACACCTTCCTGTATTTCTTGAATTACTAATGAAGTAATTATCCTGTATTCTACTTCATCATGAATGTTTGTGTGTGTGAACACACACATATGCACTCACACACACACACACACACACACACACATGTACACACACACATGCACACACACACATGTAATGTTTATGTGTGTGTGTAGAATCAGATCTAATAACTGTAGATGGCACTGTGGATAGGTTTCTTCTATTGTAGTCATGGATTGACTGATGACTGCATGATGTGTAATATTTCTGAACTTGAACAATGAAGCACAAATAATATGAGAGAAAAACTAGGTATCAGAAGAAGCAGATGTAGGGAATAGTTAAGCAATCAATGTGTGGTGGTGTAATCTGACCTCAAGAGACTAAAACTTATGAAAGAGAAGGTAAGGAACCACAAGTACTGAGACACCATGCTGGAGATAACCTGCTCAACCTTGTAAAATGATGATGATGATAAACATATTTATTATCATTATGTTATAAAACTCACGTGAAATTAAACATATCTTCAAATTAGCTTAAAGATTTGAACCCAAACACACATGCATGCTTTTACTCTAGAATGATTCTTACCAGGAGCAGTTTCATTTTTGTTTCTTTGATGCCGTGTTTAATTCGTTTTGTAGTTCAACTTTTGACACTTGAGATTAATAGCTTTGTGTATTAGTGTTTACATTAAACTTTAAAGGCAACAGTTATTGTTCCTGTATAACATCAAAATGGTAGCCACTTTCTGAATTATATATTGAATTCCAAGCAATAAGTTAGTATCTTCCACTTTTGACATTTTTTCAGTGTTTTATCTGGATTAAATATTTTAAAGATTAATTACTATACTGCAAAGAAAAAATTTGGTTGAATGTTAGAGTTTGGAGTTAGGTTTAAGGTTGGGGTAAGAGTTTAGGTTTAGATTTACACAGAGAGGGAAAATAATTAAAAAGATGATTGAACTTCTGAATTTTTTTTTCCACACAATCATAATCTTCAGTGTTTAAAGCAGAAGATTTTTTAAAAAATTTCCTAAATAAATGCAAAAGGTACAAAGAAGGGAAATGCTTATTTCACAATTCAAATATATATTTTATATCAATATATATTTCATTTATCATTTAATATATACAGTATTTAAATTCAAGCCATTAGTTTCATACTGTGAAAATACAATAAACTGACAAGCTTATAAAGCATTTCCTAGCAATCTTTCAAACCTTGTATTTCCAAATAGTCTTTCAGATTCAAATATACAAT
>NC_068981.1:154254110-154254815 GCF_001194135.2 Octopus bimaculoides
ATGGCTGGTCATTTTTGATAAAAATGAGAAAGGGTGCTATTCTTTAATGAGAAAGGGTGCTATTCTTTAATGAGAAAGGGTGCTATTCTTTGAAAAACACTCCTTTGCTTAATAGCAAGTGTTGAGGGATAAATAGGGGAGAGTAGATGACAACTGTAGAAATTAGGTAGGGTTGTGATGGGTGGATAAGTGTGGGAGAGTGTCCAATGATACATATGAATTGGTGAGAGGTGGGGGGAGAGTAGGAAATGACTGGCAGTATACAAAAAGGGAAGGGTGAAGAGCAGCAGAATAGTAATAATGTTACTGCTGAAGGGGATGAGAGAAAGAGAAGGAGATGATGTGTGGTTGTGAGTGATCAATGTAAAAAGTGAGTGGTGAGGACAGTATTTAAGAATGAAGGATTTTGAATTGTTTCTTTGTTTGAAGAAAAGTAATACATCTTGTTGGTGATTTTCTTCCCATCACAATGTCTCATGGTTTAAAGTTAAAAAAAAAAAAATACTTGGTTTTATTACTTCATGAAAAAACACAAATTTTTTTCAGATTAGAGATAAAAATGATTGCGCTAGATACAATCATGAATAATTTTCAGCTCTTCAAATTTTAGCAAAAATATCAAATGCAGCTGGAATTACTTCCTTTTTCAATGTCAATAAGTGTCACTGCGTTTACTCAATGTCAAAAATGAAAAGAAAAAAAAAA
>NC_068981.1:154255288-154258129 GCF_001194135.2 Octopus bimaculoides
TAAGAGTGTCCTTTTTGTTTAATCCTATAAAACAGCTCTTATCTAGTGGAGATGACTTAATGGCAGGTGTTTCTGTACAACTTTGGCTATCATATTTACTGGCAAACATGGCAGAATTTTGTGTTTGTTCAATTCTGGTGATTTACTTTGTTGCTACTCATGATTTCTTATCTTTCAGTGACAACTTGAAGATCACAATATGTATTTAACACCTTTTATCTTGTCTGTCAAAGAAAAGGTATGTGTGTCTATACACACACACACATACATGCATATTCATATATATATATATATATATATATAGAGAGAGAGAGAGAGAGAGAGGGAGGGAGGGAGAGAGAAATAGACATACAGACTGACAGATAGACACATGTTGATTTTGTTATGTATTCACATTATTTGTAACAGAACTGCCATTGATATTGGTTTACTGGAAGGATTCTTGGAATGTAAAGTAAATCATACTTTGTCTAGGAAGTATATATTGAATTCTATTGAGTGTTGTTTGGAGAGGATATTGACCATGCTATTTACAAGGAGCTGTGAGGTAGGGCTGTCATTATTAAAAAGTACAGCATCATAGAAAACAATTCTGTATTTTAAGTGGTAGGTATTGTTAGTTAGTATTATAAGTAGGTATTATAAGTGGTCGGATATATTCCTGTGTTTATGTTTGTTTTAATGAGTTGTCTGATACTCATATCAATGAAAATAGCATTTGACATTTAGTGAATTATGTGGTAATATTTTTACTTATATTTTCAGGGGGCCCAATGTAGCTTTCCAAAACATTCAGTCTCTCTACTCCAATTTTATAAGTACAGTTTTTCTGGTTAATTTACTTCCTCTGATTTACTTCCTATTTTTCTCTCTTGATACACTTGATACTAAGTTGTTAGTAATAGGGATCACACGGGTGCTAAATTATTGTTTTATTGCAGCACAGTTGCAAGGTTCAGGTATTGGATTTCTTACTTAGAAATTATGATTTCAAACCTTACCATGGCTATATTATTTACTCTTTGTGAGGACTTGCATGGAAAAATAAATGTAGAGTACATGCATGGATCAAGCTAGTTGAGTGCATATAGTTTTGGATGACTAACTCATAAACCTTGAGTTTTATATATTTCAATTTATTTAAGTATAAATATTAGATTATCTGGGAATGTTTTCTGAGAAACACTGATGTTTTGTCTCATACTCTCTTAATGTCAAAAAGTGCAGTGTAGTTGTGTGCTTGATATTCAGAACTACACATAAAGTTATGAGATTTAAAGAAAGAAATCAAGAAGTGGTGAGATGAATGAAGCAAAGTGAAAGTTTGCAAATTCAGAAGAACTATGAATTTGAGCCGCAATTGAAGCCAAGGCATAGTTGAAGTTGCCTAAAGAATTGAACATTTCAATAAAAAAAATGGTAAAGTTGATTTCTGGGTAATATTCTATTATTGTTTAGTCTCAGGTCAACTATGATCAATAACATTCAGCTGTGACCATTCCATCTTTTATTCAGATACAGCGTGTCGAAGACCACTGTATCTTTATTACCTGGGACCAATGTATCCATATTTCTTTTAACATGGCAGGAAAATCTAGTTGGTATTTCTAGCCAGTTGTGGGATGATGGAAAGCTTCTTCATAGAATTCATCCAGGTGATGATGTTAGGGGAGATAGAGAGTCCTGCATTTCTTGAGTTGCCTCTATTTTGGGAGTTGTTCATAGGAAGTAGGTTTATGATGCTGGCTGTTCTCTTGAAAAAAATGTTCTGTTATTAATATCGAGCTCTAAAAGCTTCATTGGACTATATGAAAGCTGATATTGATAAAATATGTAAATCTGGCAGAAACTACTTATTTCTGTAGAGTACAAGATGTCACATTTAACAGAGGCAAAGCAGTGAGAGTTGTGATCATCGCTAAATAATTAGTGGTTATTGACTCAGAGAACTTATTAGTAAAAGAATTTAAAGTTTAGATATATTTTTTTCTTGTTGCATCAAAAGACTGGTTGTAAAGAGATTGTTAGGACCTTGATGTTATGGCTTCTTCACATAACTGATTTCAAGAGAAAGGAGAAATAACCCCAGTACATGATGAGTACTTTATTGACCTTGAAAGGATAAAATGCAAAGTTGGCTTCAGGGGAATTTGAGCTCAAAATCTAAAGGTTTGAAATAAATATAAGGCATTCTTTTTTTTTTATACTCTTAATGATTCTACCAGTTGCTGCTTTTTAAAATTTATTACTTTTTACTATAATAATTCATTGGAAGGATGTTTGATCAGCTGGTTTGCATGCTGCCAGTTGCTGATGGCTTTACTAATATATCATGAATGTGGGGCATTTTCAAATTTACTGACATGAATATAAAAACTAGGTTAACAATATGGTAAAATGGGGTGCATCATTAGGTAAGGTGTTTTGTTTGTCTACTTCAGTGCCTGAGGAGATGTTTCAAAAGATAAACTAAACGAAAATATCTAAGATGTGTTCAACATCTATATCCAATACACCGATACACAGTGTTGCTCAAAAGAAAATGCAAGGAACAGTTATTTTTAAATTGTATCATAGAATTTTATTAGTTGTTTGGAGATATATATCCAATTCTTATGTTCTGAGTTCAAATTCCAACTTCGCCTTTCATCTTTTCAGGGTCGATAAATTAAGTACCAGTTGCGTACTTGGGTCGATCTAATCGACTGGCCACCTTCCCCAAAATTTCGGGCCTTGTGCCTAGAGTAGAAAAGAATATCCGTTCGGGATCGATAAATTGAGTATCAGCTGCGTATTGGGATCGATCTAATCGACTGGCGCCTTCCCCCAGATTTCGGGCCT
>NC_068981.1:154258139-154260609 GCF_001194135.2 Octopus bimaculoides
GATCGATAAATTAAGTACCAGTTGCGTACTGGGGTCGACTGGCCCCCTCCCCCCAAATTTCGGGCCTTGTGCCTAGAGTAGAAAAGAATATCCGAAGGTGGCGAACTGGCAGAAACGTTAGCACGCCGGGCGAAATGCTTAACGGTATTTCATCTGTCTTTATGTTCTGAGTTCAAATTCCGTCGAGGTCGACTTTGCCTTTCATCCTTTTAGGGTCGATAAATTAAGTACCAGTTGCGTACTGGAGTCGATCTAATCGACTGGCCTCCTTACCCCCCAAATTTCGGGCTTTGTGCCTAGAGTAGAAAAGAAAATATAGCTAATTCTGAAATAGTTAAAAATTTCTTTTCGAATTAAATCATAGGAGTAAATAAGCATGGAAAATGATTACATTTATACTCTTCTTTTCATTGTATATTATTATTATATGGGTAGAATAAAATAATAGTGAGAATATTATAATTGCAAAATCAAGTAACGATAAGTTTTTTATGAATATAAAACAAATTTTAAAATGATTGTAAAATATCTCTGCATTGGCAAGTTTTATTTAATTTTACTTTACTCATCTTAACTCATAAATATTCTGGAAAGCAGGGAAGTTATGTAGCCAGAAACACGTCCCTTTGACTATGTAACTATGTAAACTATCAATATTGTCCCCTTTCCAGGTTTTTTTTTTTAACGAAATGTCATCCACTTAAATCTCATCGTTCTTGTTTAATAAACGATGCACGAAAAGAAAACCCGTTAATAGATCACTCTATAAATTGTGTAGATGTTTTCTCGGTTATTCGTGTTTTAATTTTAATTGTTTCGTTAATATTTATCAACGTTATCAGTTGATTAGAAGTTATTCCCCCACCCAGGTTTCGGTTTCGTAAATATTTACACTTTTTTTTTATTGCTTATTCTATATTTTCCATTACCCACTCGTAAAACGTTCTCAGGTGTACATGATTAGATGTATGAAGTTTTATCAAGTAGTTCACATTACCTTTTCTCGGTGCTTGTATAATTCGTATCTCAAGTGAGTAATTAATTATATTTTTCGTAATATCAATTAATATTGTTTTTATCGAATTAGTCAATGTCTTATTTTTTTCTTGCTATTTTGTAAATATTTCAAGCTAAATGTTGAGACCTTACTTAGAAAAGCAATTATTATTTCATGAACACGTTTTCTCCTAAGTTTTAAAATTCAACTTGATTCGTTGCATGATTAAATATATCTACTTTGGATAAGATAAGTGAAAAATCGTTCGATCGTAACTGTAAACTTGTATATTTAATCTATTCACCTTATTAAAATATCTATTTATCTATTTTGTTATTACTTAATTGCTCATACATATTTATTTTATAAGCCAAACACACACACAAGGAATTCTCTCTATCTCCCCTTCTTTTTCTAAATATCCGCGCGCGCACACACTAACTCCTTTTTCCTGCTTGTCTGAACGTCTCATATAGTAGCTCCAGGCAAAACTAGATTTGACCCTGACTTATTTTTTTATGTTAATTTTAATTCCCATACTAACACTCCGTGTTTTTTGTGTTTTAAATCTCAGCAATATACTATTTCTTTCCTTTTCTCTGTCCTGAGATCAGAGGTATTCCAGCTGTGACTATCCTGCCTTTTTAGAGAGATATAGGATTACATTATCTACATAATGACTTTTTTTGGTTTAAAAGAGAAGGATGTGGTTTAAAGGGAAATTTGGCTGTTATTTGTAGTTTGGTGAACGACCATGTAGAGGTTCCCTAGTTTGTTCGTTAGCCATTTTTGTTTTTTTTATAAAAAGGTGCAAGCAGCTGATGGTTGAATCAACAGGTCGGACTTTCAGCGGTAGCAGAGGCAATGATTCGTATCTCGTTACCAGTACTAAACTCTTACCGTGGAAAAGGCGCAGCCCATCTTGTTGGATGTAGACGCAGATCCACGATGTATGCAGTTTAATTGTCAATAAAAGAATTCTTTCTATGAATTTTACTTCAAAATATTCTGAAACTGGCAAAATCACCAAAATTCAATATCATATTAACTGTCAATAATTATATTATATATTTTTTTACTTGTATCGGTCATTAGACTGCGACCATGCTGGGGCACCGCCTTGGAGAATTTTTTAAGCGAATGAATTGACACAAACACTTATTATTTTAAGCCTAGTACTTATTCTATCGGTCTGTTTTGCCGAACTGCTAGGTTACGGGGATGTAAACACATCAACACCGGTTGTCAAGCGGTGGGAGGGGGAAACACTGACACAAAGACACGCACACACACACACACACACACAACAGGGTTCGGATCTTTTTTAAAACGGGGGCCACATTTTTCATTAACGAAACACTTTGAAACTTGGAACACTGGTAGAATGTGTCATATAAAACATCTTTTTTCTCTTAGTCTTCTTAAAAAAAAAAGAAATCCGTAAGTTATTCCATGTGAAAGTTGTCGTATTTC
>NC_068981.1:154260619-154268258 GCF_001194135.2 Octopus bimaculoides
TCACTGACGTCCATTCAGCCGATATACATTAAGTGCCGACTACATAAACAAACGATTCTGAAACAATTAACCCTAACCCTAACCCTAACGTTAGGGTTAGGGTTAAAGCAAATTTAAAATGAAAAAAGCAAATAAAACGAAGGTATGGAGATTAAATACGCTTTACATCGCTTAATCAAAACAACTGAATACTTGTCAGTGATTGGTTGAAATTATCGAAATAAGACAATTTTTTACATGAAATAAATTCGAATACAAAAATATTTTTCTGTTCTATAACACAAAATAGATAAGTATACGAAGTTTGAAAGTCTTTCCGTACCAAAAACACTACGTAAAACATTAATGAAAAATGTGGCCCCCGTTTTAAAATAGATCCCAGGGTTCTTTCAGTTTCCGTCTATAAAATCCACTCACAAAGCTTTGGCCAGCCCGAGGCTATAGTAGACGACACTTGCCCAAGATGTCACACTGTGGAACTGAACCCGGAACCATGTGGTTGAGAAGCAAGCTCCTTGGCACACAGCCACGCCTGTATTATTTGAAAATAATTTACAGGAAGCTGCACAAATCCCATTGTATTCAAATTGGTTATGTTTGTATTATTTTAACAAACATGTGAAATGATAATGTGTCTATTGCAGAGAAGTTGCAAAAACTGTATTCAATACAATGTAAGCAAATGTGGTAACATAAAAAGAAAATCTGTGTAACATGTGGAAGTCATTGCACATTCTTAAAATTTAATAGAATTGGGGAATGAAATATTGTTAAAAATGAATAAAATAAGATAAATTTTTGGAAGATGCATCTAAAAAGAAATTGTCAAGATAAGTATTACTAATCTGTTTTCTTAGTAGAGCTGGTTTCCTTCAGTATGAGAAAAAAAATTTGTTAAAAATAGAGGAAGCAATGCCAATGGTTAAACTGTCTCAGTAACCATTCTCTGGTGGCAAGCAGCAGCTTATTTCTGTTGGTTGGATTTCTTCATGGGAAATTGTACTTGCTTAAGGACGAGTGCACTGTTGTTATTGTAAGAGATGTCAACAGGAATACTGGATGGTGTGAAATCAAAGGACAAAGACAGCTAGAAGCAGATGTCTCTGATATGCTAGTAGAAAAGAGACAGGATGGGGCTCTTATTTATTTTGTATTGTAATTGATGAACAATAGCAGTTTTGCTCATGTAGTTTTTTGCCAATGGGGCAATTACTGGTTCACTGCATTTCAGATGGTGAGAGCAACAAAAGAGTATCTTAAACTTGGTGCAAAACAAATATTGCAAAGGGCTTGGTTCATTTTTTTGTAGATGTTTACATCCTTCTCCAATAATTGTTTAAAATTTTGACTTTGTGTTAAAATTTTAACACAAAGTCAGCAAATTTAAAGGGAGAAGCCAAGTTAATTACTTTGACCCCAGCATTTGACTGGTACTTTATTTTATTGACCCTGAAAAGATGAAAAGGGTAAGTCAACCTTGGTGAGATCCAAATTTAGAATGTAAAGAGCTTGAAGAAATGCCACTAAGCAATTTGCCTGACATGCTAACATTTCTGCCAGCTTGTCACCTTAATCCTTCTTCATAATAATCTATGAAAGATGTACACATACATAAGTTCATATATACATATATAAACACATGCACATATGCACAAGTCTCTATACAATTTCTGTATGCTAAATTCCATTTATAAGGCATTGGTCAATCTGAGGTATGTTAGAAGACATTTGCCTAAGCAATCAATGCTGTGTGTTGGTTAATGTAGTATTTCTCTTCATATCTCTTACAATTAAAAACATCTAGTTTTTTTTCTAATGAAATAATATACTATTTAAGAGGGATGAAGAAACAATAAGCATGCTTTGTCTGTTTTAATAATTGGGGCTGAAATCTATATTTGTTAGAGAAGGCCTTGAGACTAGGTGGAGAATTTCTCTAAATGCTCATACATAGTTTGCAAAAGGAAGAGTATCCAGTTATAAAAACCAAGCTACAATCACATGAATTGAAAGAGAACATTACATTGGAAATGTTCCATTCTTGCTAGTTTGGAAAAATAGATGTAAAAGTTATGTAGCTCAAATCAAACATTAACAAAAGGAAGAAACTTTACTGTCAGAAAATATTAAAAAATATGTTCCATCCCAGAATATAATAATGGATCTATTTCTCAGTTTTAACTTAGATATTTGCTCACATCCATTTTAGTTTAGTGCTATAAATTCATCTTGAGAAATATTTAGTTGTAGGTTCTAATATTTTAAAAGCAAAATGTGGAATTCCCTTCAGATAGGGTGTGTTCCTTACATTGCTAACATAGTTATGTTTAACTTACTTCAAATCTTAAATTTCCAGAATCTGTTTGCTTACAATCTTATAGTCAAACATACTATGAATACTTTATATATATCATCTCAACATTTTATAAAGTTTTATGCTAGTTAATGAACTAAGAAAGAGTTATGATTACATTTAATGACTTATTTTTATTTGTGTCTGTGTGAAGAATATTTGTTCATAGCTCATTTTTCTTCTGATTTCCCAGTTTTACATTTAATTAATGACTACTCCAGTGAATTTGCTTGCTATTTTTGTACTAGAAAGAGAAAAAAGATGCTGTGTCTATGTGTTTATACACACACACACACAGCCTTAGCCAACCAAGTGGATTTGGTTGACAGAAGCAGAAACCCATTGTAAATGTGTGAGTGTATGTGTATGTGTGTGCATGCATTTGTGCCTCCTTGTCTTGATACTGTGAAGGTGTTGTTCCTTTCCAATCTTCTGTAAAAACATATTTTGACTTGCTTCAAAACAGATGAAGGTTGACAGCAGGAAGAGCAGCAAGCTGTAAAAAATCAGGTTTTTGTTGGTAATGCTGTTCTTTAAATTTACATCGTGCTATTTACATATTAGAACAGATAAAATATGATTGGATACTCAAGAATATTCTCATTCTTTGTGCATTAATTTTTTTTTATTCTGTACAAAAAAGTGACTACTGCTAGTATTTGAACTATGGTATATTACTGGCACTCATTTTATTGACACTAGAAGTATGACAGCTGAATTTGATTTCAATAAATTTTGACCATAGAAGGATGAAACTAAATACTTTTAAAGCATTTAGTCAGTAGTGTATTGTTTCTACTCCTTGACTTGTAATAACACTTCTGGAAAACTCTGTAACTTTAATGTCATATTTAAATTTCTCAAATTCTATTCCAACCTCATTTAATCATTATGTTTATACTTGTCAAGTCTTAACTGAATGTAAAAATTCTGTATCTCTAGATATGGAAGTTTGTTGTATGAACTTGTTATTAAAAATATGGCCCTATTACACATAGTGTGCTATGTTGATTCTTATTGTGTGTTACATTTAGGGTAAAACTGTCAGTGAAATATTTAGTCACCTATATTATAATCCAATGAGTAGACATTTCCATTGACTAACAGTTGGAATAACATTGCTGAAATTGAGTTATGCAAACCTCTGTTTTGATTAATGCTTTTAACAATTTGAAAGTTAGCCTTCCTTTTGGAAACAATAATAAAGGTTAGTGATGCAGATAAAATGTTATGCAATATTGTCAGATTTACACCAGTTTGAAAAATCAAGGGGCAAATGGTTGCTGATGTTGATATATTATTTTCCTATATATGTAACAATTTTAGAAAATGCAATTAAAATTACAAAGAAAGCAAGCAAGAATATCATTCTCTGTTATATTCATTTGTATAAAAATTTATCCAGTGTACATACTTTAGTTAACAGACATAGTGGAGTCCTTATTAGTTGTAAAGATTTCAAAGAGTAAATGTTATGCTTTTACATTTTCTTTTACTTTGTTGAGAAATGTGTATTTCTAATTCAAACTGAACACTGGATAAAATTACCTGTTGAGTTTCTTTGCAGTTTCAGAAATACATGTTGGTAAATATTTAGTTGGTTTATCTTTGTCTTAGAATAGCATTTTTGGAATTATTGCCAACTTAGTTTGAGACTGGTGTCTGTTTGTAGAGAACTGAGTGAGGTGTTTTGAATATAAATTGTTAGTAAGAGGATAATCTAATCGTTAGTTCATAAATACAATTGCACTTAATGAATTTAACTTAAAATAGATTAATTTAGATGTAATAGCCTTCACCTAATTATTGTGATAAATCCTTTCCAATGTATCTTTGTTTTATGAGTTTAGTAGTTATTTGCAATCTGATATGTGGCAAATTTAGCTTGATATTTTGTAACATTCTTTAGTGTTTATATTTCTTTGGGGAAAGTTTTTGTTGTTGTTTTGTGCTAGGTTACTGATTGCAGAAGTTTCTAATGTGAAATACTTTTTCCTTTCAAATTTTTGGCTCATCTTATGCTACACTTCTTGCTTGTTAAACCTTAAATAACTACTGCGATATCTTCTTGAAATGTTTCCAATTTTTTCTCAGTTTACATGTGGAATAGCTTTCAGATTGTGAGTGCTTATATCTTACCTAAGCTTTACGTAAGATATAAATCTTTTGGATTATCTAACTCTTTATGCATTATTTTACTTCAAAGAGTAAATTTGTTTTTTTTACTTTTGGCTTTAATCTTAGAGATTATCTTCTGCAAATAATGTTTTTTTTAAAATTTATTTTTTAGTGCTGTCACACAACAAAATCATAAGTAAATCTGTGTCTATGTGTATGTAACACAGTTGTTTAATTACTAATTTACATAAATTTCAATACAAATTATTACCTTAACATTTATTATTATTACATAGGAAAGGTGATTTCTTAAATATATTTTTACAACTATGAAATTAAGATGTTAGTATTTTTAAACTTTTTAAGAGTATTTTTTTTTTACTTAAAATTAGAGTTGAAGGAATGTAATGTAAATAGTTTTTTGTCTATTTATAAATGTTGAGCACTTTCCAAAGTGAAAAGCAGAGTTGTGATATCTTGATCTAACTAATACTTTAGAAACCAAAGTATGGCAATTTCAGAACTATGCCATTTGACTTATTTCTAATATCTTTTCTTCAACATTAGTGCTTACATATAAAATGAATTCAAATTTATCTTAGGTCTTATAATTCCATTAGTAGCATCCTTGTTTTTGTTGCTATGTAGCTGTTGGTCAGCTCTGATTAAGCAGTTTTAGTCATCCAAATGACAAAACACAAACTACACATCCACCTTCCCAGTTATATTAGATTTCTAAATGGTTGAGGACCATACTGCACATTCTAACATGTAGTCGTGAATCATATAGAATGCATGTGACATAAAATCGCATGACATGTGATGAAAACTTTTATCAAAATATTTTCAAAGGGTTCAAGTAATTTGACCATTAGAAGTAAATGAGAGGAATATAAGAGGTGGTAATAATCATCTCAATCATCAGAGATTAAATGCAATTAAAAATGATATAGACAACATTCAAGTTTCCATGGAATAGGAATCTGAAATAATTTTCTCATTTTCATTTCCTCCTGGTATTATTTTATGATTCATACTGTATAACCTTGTCTTGCTTAATAGTCTCAAGGTTATGCTGATTTGTTGTTATACCTATATCCTCTTGTAAAAAAAAATGAAATGTAGAATTCTAAATATTGGGTAACTTTGTTCACTTTAAATTAGTTAATTGTAACACACACACACACGCACACACACACCATTACTATCAGCATTTCAATGTTTGTTTTGTCATACTTACACTGATGGATGGGTTTTATCCAACATTGTGTTGATAGTCATCACAGTTCTTTGTGTAGTATCCTCAGGTCAGTTTTCACCACTTCACTCTTGGTCTTCTCATAGACCTTCCTCTTCCTCATGTTTCATTCACCTTGACTGCCCTGCATTATTTTATGCAGCTGTTATTTGCCATGTGCCCATACCAGTGCAGTCTTCTCACTTGCACTTCATATCTGATACTTATATTCAGTTTTTGTTTCAGCTTACTTGTGCCCTTTCATTCATACACATTAACTTTATATATCTATCAGATTATGCTTGCTTCATAATCAGTGGGGACAATGTTTGATGCTAGTTTGGTGGCAGGAATTGATGGAAGTAAGACATAATTTCACTGCCTAAGAGCTTCCACTCTAGATTTTCTGCTTACATTTTGCTCCTTAGCTTATGCTCAGATGTATCTTATATATAAATGAACTCATCATCATCACCATAATGTCATGCAACCACGCCTGTGTCTATGTATATATTTGTAGTTAAGAAGTGACTATACATATGTATGTGTGTGTCAGCATAGCTGTGTGGTTAAGTTGCTGGACATTCATGTGGTTCTAGGCTACATGTCACCTTGTGATATTTCCTCATGACCAGACATGTTTTTGCAGAAGATGGGAAGGAAACATGAATTGTATGACAGTGGCATTCATTAACAACTATTATGCAATATCAAACACACACACACACACACACACACACACACAGAGTATTCTTTTGATTTTTATCTACCAAACTCACTCACAAGGTTTTGGTTGACCCTGGACTGTAGTAGAAGAGTAGAAAATACTTGTCCAAGGAGCCGCTCATGGGACTTAGCCTGGAAGCATGTGGTTGGGTAGCAAACTTCTTAAGCACATGATGAATGTATATGTGTTTCATTTCCCATAGACCACATTACTTCAAAAGTAGCCCAGTATAATATTATTGACTCTTGGTTAGTCAAGATACCTTGATCTTGTATGAATTTGTTTTATGCTTTTGGTTAATTTATCTATCTCCAGAAAGGATCATATGGTTAAGGAAGAAATCTTTATTAACCTAAATCTAGTTTTGTTTGAAATTTTTTAAATGGGAACTGACACTTCAATGATAGAAAAGCAGAATTTGTATGAAAAAATATATATAATTTTTTAACTTTGATATTCTTTTCCTCCAGAATTTTATTTTGATATGAAAGAAATATTAATTTTGGACTTGAGCTTTTACTCTTTTATCGAAGAATACTTTTTAATTTGTATTTTTGCTTTTATAATATATTTAAAAAATTATTTTCATATATGATGCATTTCCAATTAAACTCTGAAATGTTTTTGTTTGTTTTATATTTTGATATGAACTGATTTTGTTTGTTTTATATTTTAATAACTTGTTGCTTACAACTAAATCTAAATAAATTGTTTGTGTTGACAGGAAGGAATTACAGTTACAGTGGATACTTAAAATACATACATTTTCCAAAGCAATTTATGGAGGAAATCAAGCTTAACTTTTTAAAAGTGAGTAAATAATCTTTTCAGTAAAAAGGTTTAATCAGGAAGTAGCTAACCTTATTTATTCATGTTCAATATGAAAAATTTGATATGAAACATCAAGATAAAAATCGTAGGGAAATATATTCTCATGTAAAGAAAAAAAAAAAAAATTAGAAGTGGTTAAGGTATGTTATTGATTTTCATATACTAAAAGGGCTCACATTATATTCAAGATTGCATTGTATTCAAGTAAAAAACAGTATGTCAGAAATACTATCCATTAGGAGTCTACACATACTCACATATAAATATATGTACATTTATATATCGTATGAAAATGTTATTATGCTTGCACATGCATTTTATATATATATATATATATATATATATATATATATATATATATATATATATATAT
>NC_068981.1:154268309-154300798 GCF_001194135.2 Octopus bimaculoides
ATATGTATGTATGTTTATATATATATGTGTGTGTATATATATGTGTGTGTGTGTGTGTATATATATATGTGTGTATATATATGTATGTGTATATATATATATATATATGTATATGTATATATATATGTATATATGTATATATCATCATCATCATCATCGTCGTTTAACGTCCGCTTTCCATGCTAGCATGGGTTGGATGATTTGACTGAGGACTGGTGAAATCAGATGGCTACATCAGGCTCTAATCTGATTTGGCAGAGTTTCTACAGCTGGATGCCCTACCTAACGCCAACCACTCCGAGAGTGTAGTGGGTGCTTTTACGTGCCACCGGCACGAAGGCCAGTCAGGCGGTATATATATATATATATATATATATATATATATCTTAGACAAAAACAGATAACAAAGCCATGGCTGTGAGGAGTTTTCAGAATATTTATAAGGAATGAGATCGTCTTACAGCTGTTTCTGGGATATTATGGATATCCCTTCATCAGAGACGATGTGAGAGAAGTAAATGGAAAAGGAGGAGATAGGGAAAATAGAGGGAAATAAGAGAATGAAAGTAGAAATAACATCTAAAATATTGTAGTTGCAGTTCCATTATTGTCTAATATATATATATATATATATATATATATATATGCAGGCTAATACAAGACCCACATTAAACTTCTAACTCATATTATGATCGAACCAAGAGTTTAATTATGGTCTGTCCTTAGCACTTATTTAGCATTACCTGCCACTCTTTGGGTCTTCTAGATACCAATACCTTTTACACACACACACACACACACACACACACACACACACACACACACACACACTCCCCTTGTCAAGGGTATCACCATTAGTACCCTGCTGCTAACATTCCTCTGGCTTCCCTAACTTGTGCACCCTCTCTCTTCAACCTTTCTCTGTCTTTATAGATGTTGCCTACCTACCTCCTTCTCCCCCAATTTCTCTATCTCTTCCCCCATACACTTTTGTACTCCCCCCCATACTATTCTTCTTACCTGAGGTACCACCTGGACACCTCATCACCAGTATCTATCTCTTTGGCAATACTACCAGGCCATTCTCACTCTCTCTCCTGAATGTGAGTAGCTGTGTAGCTCCTCTCATTGGCTACTTACATGTGTGCGTGTGTGTGTGTGTGTGTGCAAATGTGAATGAATATTGACATTAAACAGCTTCACTTGTTACCACTTGAAATGGTGCTGTGATGTTTATATTCCTTGATAACATTATGACCAGTCAGTGTTTGCTTTTGAAGACCTGTGGAATAAAAATATCCCATACTTGAAAAGCAGCTGAGAGTTGGCAACCAGGAATAGTATCTGGCCATAAAATCCTGCTTCTATATTAACTTTAATTCAACCCCATGGTTGAACAAAAAGTTAATAGGAAAAACATGGATGTTAAATGAATGAACATATATATATATATATACAAAAACAATTGCAGTGTGGGAGGTATTTATAAGCCATTTAAAATGACACACAAAAACTGTTAGATTCACTTCAACATTTAAATTTAATTTGTCAAAATATTTTCATCATTTTGAAACCGTGACCTGTTCACTGACAAAATTCCATGCAGCACAGAATTTTGTCAGTGAACTGGTCGTCGTTTCAAAATGATGAAAATATTTTGACAAATTAAATTTAAATGTTGAAGTGAATCTAATGGATTTTGTGCGTATTTTAAATGGCTTATAAACACTTCCCATGCTGCAATTGTTTTTGTTTTAGCACACAATCTCAGATCAAGTCACTTGCTATGCAAGTACATCTCCCTAATATATATTTATATATATATATATATATAGTCCTACCCATGCATGCATGGAAGATGGACGTTAAACTGATAGTCTGGTTGGTCATGTGATCACATGATACACACAAACACACACACACACCATCATGATCATCATCAACAACAACAACAAAAAAATAGGTATATGTATGTGTAATTTTAACCGGCTCACAAGCCAAAATCTAAAATTTGTGAACGTTTATTTATACTAGGCCTTTTTTTTTACCCAACAAGTTGTGAAATACCTTTCATAATCCATTGATGATTATGGCCAGGTATTGCAATAACTTAGGGTTCAAATTCCCTCCACTTTTCAATATCCTATTGAAAGACTTAAGGGATCTACATAGTATGGATGTAGATATCTTCAAAAGAACAACTGGAACTAGAATTACTGATGAACCTATTTTGCAGCAAGAAACATAACTGAAGGCAACAACTTCAAGATCCTTCGTTCAACAAATGTGTGTGTGTGTGTGTGTGTGTTGTGTCATGCAGAGAAAGAGAAAAGAAAGAGAGCGGATGGCGGAAGAATAATTCAATTCAATTTATTTATTTTGATCACAAAATTAGAGCAAATTACAATATATAAATGCACTGGAGTTATATTCTAAAGGTCATAGGTCTAAATTTTTGTAATAGGAAATAAAATATTTTGAGTCATTAATCATTTTATCTGTAATTGAAATGAGTAATGCATAACCATCCCAGTTCATTCATAATCAGGAGAAAACAGACCATTCATTTTGTTGAAACACCTATTTTAAGAACAAATACAAATGTCAAATATATTTTTAAGTTGTCGAATGTATATATACACATGTGTACGTGTGTTTGCTCTCTCTCTCAGAAAGGATTGATGTATTCTTTTATTGGTTCCAGTCAATTGATTGTGGCCATTGTGGGGTACTGCCTTTAAGAGATTTAGTTAATCATATTGACCCTGTTATTTATTTCAGTATTGTATTTTTCTATTGATCTCTGATTATTGAATGACTAAGTTACTTTTGACATAAGGGATTACAACTCATTGTGCTGTTTTACATTGGTATGCACACACACACAGAGAAACACACACAGAGAAACACACACACAGATACACACACACGCATTGTACACTGTCTCTCTGCCATATTTCACTCATAAGGCATTGATCAACCCATGGTTACATTCACAGACTCTTTCCCAAGGTGCCATATATAGGGATCAAAGCTTTTTTTATATTTAATCTTTTGTTTGCAACCAGTCCATCTCCATAAATTTCAATAGTTTTCATTCAGCTGAAATGTCATAGTAACCTAGACGCCTTGTAATAAATATTAGGGAAATGTTCCCCATACAATTTTGAAGGCAATCTCTGTTACAATTTGTTTCAAATTAAATCAGTTACTGTCTTGACTTTAAAAGAAGTGAACATTAATAGTAGTTATTGAATAAATTGCATAGTTATTATCAGTTGTATATTTCTAATCATTTTACTTCTTCCAGTCCATTGGGCTGCAGCCATGTTGAAACAGATAGTGATTTAGAAGCCTTATTGTATTTTGTTTTGACATTCTTCATCAGAACTTTCCAAGCACATACATCACTTAGGAAATTATCAGATTCATATTTTGTGCTATTTTGATTGCACACCAGTAATAAAATAATTGATAATACATAATTGTGCTTTATAAATTTTAATAAATTGAGCAAAATCAAAATATGCTTACTATTTTAATGAGATACATGTATGTAATTACCACAATTCCTGAATAGTTGTTGGAATATTCATCCGCTGGATGTGTAATGTCAGTGTGCCGGTGGCATGTGAAAAGCACCCACTACACTCTCGGAGTGGTTGGCATTAGGAAGGGCATCCAGCTGGAGAAACTTTGCCAGATGAAATTGGAGCCTTCTGGCTTGCCAGCCCCCAGTCAAACCATCTAACCCATGCCAGTATGGAAAGTGAACATTAAATGACGATGATGATGATGATGACACCTGCATTTCATCATTTAAAACTTAGACTTCAGAATTGCAGTGTTTTAAAATTTTTCCATAGTTAACAGTCTCAGTGTATGTAGGTAGTAGAAAGTAGCAGAAATATTTTAAGTGCTATTTTAGCTATATTGGAACGCTTGTCTGAAATGTTAATCCAGAAACTAGCTACTTCACTCACTTATATATCAATTATATACACCAGTTATCTTTTATTTCAGTGTTTCTTAAAGTTGGATGTTGTAGTTGGAATAACTAGATTTCTGATCTAATTGTATTGTTTCATTTTGATATTTGGGAAGTAATTATTTGCCCACTTCTCAAGCATTGCTAAATGATTAAAAATTAAAGAACTAATATCTCATTTTAAGTTGCATTCATAGGTTTTGGAAAACATTTGAAGAATTTTCTATTTCAGTTTTCTTACCTATTTTGTCTCACATTGTGCAAATCTTATCTTTTCTCTCCCCGCTTGCGTTTTGGTATTTATATTATTTAAATGTTAGAAAGATATATGTTAGAAATGAGTGTGAAAGATATATTAATTTTGTGCACCAAAATTCATTTTGAAGTAAATCACAAAATTCAGTTTGACAGTTCTCTTGAAAAAGTCTAATCATCATTCTCTTATATCATATACACAACAAAGCACTTGACTTCTTGAGAGCCAATGAACTTTAGTGTACAAAATCAGTTTTATAACCTTGCTTCCATCTTTTTCTAAATATGCAAATGAACTTGTTTCAAGAGATCTATTTTTAACATAATTAGGCTTTTTAATGACTTGTTCCATAACTAATTATAATTTATTTATAATTGTTTGGGCAACTTATATGTCATGATGTAAAAAGCAATTAATGGTTAGAATACTTACAACTTCTGTCTTTGCCAGTGCTGTAAAGCCATTTGATAAACCACTGATTGAGAGTGCATCATCTGTATATAATTTTATACAATTAGTTCATTGCAAAATGTTTTTCTTCAAAAAGCTAAAATTTTAAATATATGTTCACTTCTGCTTTTTAAGAGAAATTTTTGAATGAAACATATAAAGCAATTTTTGTGCTGACTTACATCTGTTGACTCATCTATGTGTAATGCAAACAGTCTATTATCTTTTGTTAAAATATCTTTTGTATGCATTTTAATATCTTTAGACATATCTCGAATCTGTCTTTCAATCTTATTGTATGTTAAAAGAATTCTTTTTTTTTTTCATTTTGAATTCAAATTTTGACCCAAGCATTGTTAAAAACTGTTGCACAACAAGGTGGTTTCTGAAACTGTATGTGGGTCCTTGTTTTAGGCTATTGACTAAGCAACCAAGTAACCTAATTTTTAAAATTTTCTTAATAAATAATGTGGATTATTTCATAGAAGATTTTGAAAGCTCTTTGAAGTATTCTAAGAGCTTTCCTGACAGACAGTTATATTTGGGGATAAAATGGGTATTCGTTATATTTGGCACCATACTCATTTGCAACTACATCACCACCAATCAAAAACACTCAAAACCTGTTTCTTGCAATCTTTGAAAAAGAAAAAAAACTTAGAAATTTTGCATGTACATTTCTCACCTACAAATGCTTTCTGTATTGGATTCTTGACAAATTTTATTTGTTGGTACTACATTCCATTAATTTTCACAATTACCTTCAACAGCTTTTTGTTTCTTAACTAAAATTTTACACATTTTTATCCAAGAGCTTTGTAAAAATTTTAATACAAAAACTAGAAAATGAGAGAAGATTGGAATAGAATGATTTTACTAGCTTGTTAAAAAAAAAAAAAGTGACAAAAATTTTCCTACACACCTGCAGAAGTTTGTGTCCAAGTGGACAGCATTCCTCTTCTTCCTGCTACTAATACTACCACCACCACCACCATCACAATCATCATCGTCATGCACTCTGTAGAAATCCATTAAGTTGACAGTGACCCAGCCACTCCTGCCACAAATTTGACCTAAGTTACTGCTGAACAGATATTGTCTCCCCAAATATTACTTCTGGTCACACATCCATTGAACTTGTAACAGTCTTTCTGAAGAACAGGGAACATATAAAAATAATAGTATTTATGAATATTCACTGCAAATATCAGTGTTTAAACCCCCAAATTAAATTCCTAAATAAATTGTCTGTAAAAATTCAACAATTCAACAAAATACTTGACTTTTGATAACAAGGCAACATGTATTAGCGAAAACATCCGAAACTTGCAAAATGTTAATCTTATCATAATAATCTTTGTATTATTAGTAAGAAGATGTAGAAAATTCTGATAAAATATTGTGACTAAACTGTGTGCAACAGGAGATATTTGTTTTTGGAATTTTGTTAAAGCTTATAACTGTCCCCTTCTCTCTTTTGCTACTTACATTGTTTTAACACTCCCATCCCTTTGTGTATTGACGTCTAACTACAAAGAGGTTTTGATTGAACAAAGTACCAGTCAAATTTAATTTATTGTGGTCTCAAAACCTTAAAATATAATATGAATAATAATGGTACTTTCAGTGAAATTGTACAGTAATAGTAATATAAAATTCATAAGATTTGTATAATTTCATGACATACCTAAAGATTATTGGCCACACAACTTGGAAAACTCTGCTCCAAGTTTTGAGTTCATCTTTCAACAAAAGTAGCACCAGTGTTGGTCTTAGCTTCAAACGGCTATAAACCTCTCTAAAAGACTGTCCTTAAGTCTAGTTAAAGGAGATCATTATTATCTATGTGATAAATAATCCTCTTAATTTTTTTTAGATTATTTCATGCAGTTTCATTATTTGTTTTACTGTCTTTTTACGCTCAACGCTAGTATTTGGAAAACAGTTAAGTTAAAGTACTGTCTTTAAAAACAGAATCTGTAAAGCAGGAATTGCTTTATTTTACTAACCTGGAACTTAGCCAGTAAAACTGGCTAAGTTCCAGTACCACACTATCTAGAAAAGTTTGATCTTTACTTGAAAATCCTGAATTTTCATGTATAGTAAATGATTGTTCATCAGTAATAGCCCTTAAGAATAAACTTTTGTTCTCAAATAGACTCTCTCCTATTTGGCTGTTGTTCATATGCATTCTAGTCATTTGTAATACTGGAGATTAACAATAATGGAGATTTCAGCTAGGTATGTTTTTCTTTGATAAACCTAAAAAGAAATTATTGTATTGTCTGTGAATGCTTTCTTCACCATAAGTTCTTTGTAATTTTCTTTTTTATAACACTAGATTTGTTTTAGTGAGTAATATTTTAGTGAATCACTGTGGTCTTTGTGATGAGATTGTTTATAAATATTTTTAAAAATAAAATCCACATGGAAAAGCAGATGTGAAAATATGGTGATAATTTTGAAGTTGAATAGATTTGATTTATAATAATGAGTTACTACAATAAACATGTATGTTTAGAAATGCTGGTTTTGAAGGTAATAATTAACTCCAGGAATATTATAATGTATGTACTAATAAGTAGTATGAATCAAGGGATTCGTTAACATTTCAAAAATGTCTTTATATATAAACAATTCACCCACCTCTGACCTGTATCTGTGGACTTCAATCCAGTTTGGATCTTAACAACCATCTTTTATGGTTGATAGTACACAAACTACATGTCTTATTCTTCTTTGGGACACAAATCTCTCAACCACTTTCTTTAATCCATCTCTGCTCTTCAGGTTACACTTTATGTCATAACTATTTTCATATACGTGGCATCTCTCTATATAGAATACACTCTTCCTATCACTCACTTGAACTTCAGCATCAATGTCTACTACTTACTCTAGTTGAAAATTACTCTTTTCTGTTTATCCATGTTAATTCATATCAACTGCTCTTCAAACTTTCTGAACAGCTAACAACTATTCAACTATCCTCATTGAGGACATCTATCTCAGTTCACCTCTCTCTGAAGTCCTCATCCTTGGTGATTTTAATACACATAATTCTTCTTAGTTTTCGCACTCTCTCCCACACTCATACTGTTGATGTAGAGGCTAGATCATTTGCCATTCTGAATAATCTTCCTAAGTTAGTATCCTCACCTACCTATATCACTGACTGAGTCACAGACTCTCCAAACATTCTTGATCATTTTCTCATCTTCAATATCAGATTTTTCTCAGCCATTACCATCTCTGTACCTGTCAAGATAACATCTCTGATATTTTCCTCTCACACAAATAAGTTAACTAATTGGAGCTGCACTAGTTGTATACTAATTATTCTTGGCAGGAAATGTTCTTGACATTTGACCTATCTGAAACAGTTAAGCATGCAACTGAAAACCATTCTCCTAGCATGTAATGAGAAACCATCTTCCACATTCTTCACCCTCAAATAGCAACACAACTACAATGGCAAGGCTGCACTACAAGCAAAAAAAAAAAACTGCCAAAAAAAAAAACAACACCTGGAAGAAGTTACCCATTATCACCAACTGGAAGTTACGTAGCCATCACTGCAAAACAATCATCAAAAAAGAATAAGATGGACTTATGTACCACGTAACCTGCAAACTTTATTGCTTCATAAATTATAGCAATGCCAGAAGGTATTGCCTTTGCAAGAGTGTCTGTACTAACTTGCAGAATCCACCTCTTACTTGCCATTCTTCAACTAAGGTATCCCTGAAGGTAGCTCTCTTGCTCTTCAATTTGCTTCCAACTCCACTTTTTACACTCAGAACAAAATTCTTGCTAACTCCTCTTTTTCTTCACTCTACTTGTCTCAATGCTTCATTACCAAGTGCAGAAATTTTTCTGATTGCTTTATCTTAACAAATTGGCTGGTTCTGACAGTAGGTCTACCCATTACCATCAAAAGGTATATTCCATATCTTGTTCCCATCCTCTACAAACTCTTCTATTTTTGTATCTCTACAGAGGTCTGTCCTAATTTATGGAACCTTTAAGGATGAAATGTTTTCTTTTATATTATATATAAGCATTATCAAAACTACATTGCATTCCCTTCATCACCAGGGCCATAAAGTACTTCAGCTTTCATTAGTTGCTGATGCTCTACAGAGCTCAAATATGACCCACAATGGAGTACTGCTCAAAATATCTAGAAAGGTATTGCTACTACTTAGTCAAATGTCTAGACTGCACCATATACATCCTATATCAGTTGACATTGACCATGCATTTGCACATGTGTGCAGTCACTGCAAAATAGCTTTTGTGGAAGACTTGCAGTTGCCTATGCATGCAAGTCTTTTCTCTGCACACTAATTTTTATCCAAAGAAAGGCTGCTGACTTGGGCTGATACAGCTTGGCATAGTATCATTGCAAGTATTATTGTCAGAATGTTAAGTGGCACATCAGATATCACAAAGTGCTTTTCCCAACCCTCTAACATTTCTGCTAATTCACTGCTCTGGATTGGTGCATTTTTATAAACTTTGGAAGAATGAAAGGCACAGTTAACGTAGAATTTGAACTCAGAGTGCAGAGAGCCAGGACAATAACTTCGAGGCATTCCATCCAATGCTTTAATGACTCTTCTGACTTGATGCCTCAAGACTGTATCAAAAATATTCAGTTGATTAGCAAAAATTTACTTCCCCAATTCATGAAAAACTAGCTTAATTCATCTTTGATTCATCTCTCTGCTGCTTTCTACATGCCCCTCCATCTAGTTCTTCATACCTGTCTCTCTTACTCTCATTACCCCTACCATTTTTTACCTCTCAAATTCTTCTCTGAGCATTTTTTCTAATTGTTTCTCTTCAGAGCTACAACAGTTTGACATTTCATCCTTGTGCACACTTTTCCTACAAACCTTTTGCTACCTATGTTGAAAATCTCACCACTGTCAGGAGGTCTGTGAAGATCACGAGCGCTGTCTGTATTATAACTTGTACAAAAAAGAATTCATGTTAATGATCTTCTGCTATTTAATGGGATTTACTTATACTTCATTGAAGCATGACTAGAAGCAAAGTTTTTAGCTTGATATCTTGTACTCATGATTAACAAAATATATATAGTAATCATGGTCTTTATAAACAAATATATTCTCTTTCTGTGCCTAAATGCCATTCCAAACCTTCTTACTTCCTTTATATCTAGTACTACCATTTAACTCCTGGTATATTTATTATTAGATCTGTACTGCATGTGGTTTTTATCTATACTAATTTGTTCTTTGTTCATACCATTTTTCACAATCATTCTTTTAGTTCCACTAAACCATTGTTAGAGCATTTTTCTTTGTTGCCTATGTTGTATTTTATATCTAGTTCTCTATGCTTTCCCATACATTTTAATTGATCTTCTTCCTTTAACTTTCTAAAATATTAATATCCAATCCCAACATCTTATTATTCCATAATATTTTCCCTTTATATCATGATTTATTTTATTTAGAGTTCTTATATCTTTCAACCCTATCTCATTTGTTGCATTTGTCCTTGCAGTTCTTAATAAATTGTTTGTTTCTGTTAGTGATTTGATTGATGACAGTTAATTTTCTTTGTGATCTCATTAAAACATTTCTGAAAGATGCATACCCATCAAAATCATTGTTTTTCATAAGTTCAACTATCATTGTCATTATCATTTGATTATCTTTAGTAAATATATCTCTTTTTTTCTGATAATTCTATCTCTGATTCTCTACATCACCAACCCTGTATATTCTGCAATCTTTGGCATTTGTTAGCTCCTTATCAAAATTACCCATTGCTTTATTTCTTCAAACTAATTCTTTCAACTATCCATTTTCCCTAACTACCCTATCTTGATCACAAATTCTCTACTCTTGATCTCTACCTCTATTCTCTCACTGTAATTCCAACTAGAGTCACTGGATTACTTTGATAGTAACATTCTATATCATAGGTTATCAAAGTGGGCGTTACTGCCCCATCCCCCAGGTGGGCATTGAGACGGTCCAGGTGGGTGCTGGTGCCTAAGGGGTGGGGGGGGGGTAGAAAAAAAAGAGGTGTTGGAAGGAAGGCAGTGGATTGGGGGACGCTATGAATTTATTATAATATTATTATAGTATTGGATACAAGTTATATAATATTATATTAAATATTGAATGATTCGTAGTATATATAAGTTATTAAAATATAAAATATTTATTTATACATAAAAATAGGGGGGGGGGGCCCTGAGAGTATTATGTGGCCATGAAGAGGCGACAGTGGCCCAAAAAGTTTGAGAACTTCTGTTCTATATTAACAACATTTGAACAGGTGAGGTTTTGTTTGATAAGGATAACACTAACGTTTGTTATCCTTCTCCTCCTCCTCCTTCTCATCATCATCATCATCATTTATGTCTGTTTTTCCATGTTTATATGAGTTGGACAATGCTCCTCCATTTAATTTTTCCTGGACATATATAGTTTATACATAATTTTGAACAAGTTAACTTTGACTTCAATTCTCATTGTCATCATCATTTAACATCTGCTTTCCGTGCTGGCATGGGTTTGATGGTTTGACATGGAGCTGGCTAGTCGGGAGTTGTCCTGACTCCAACTGTCTGTTGTGACATAGTTTCTATGGCTGAATGCCCTTTCTAATACCAACCACTTAAAAGAGTGTGCTGGGTGCTTTTTTACACGATAATTGTCCATAAGCTGTACTGATGAAATATAAGATGATTGAAAAGACCAAGCGAAAAAGGGAAAGAAACAATATTAAATATGTAACTTTAATTAGAGTTGAACTTTCACTCTGTGCTTTACATTAAAAATTAATACAGATGATTGGAGAAAAAGAAAGATTCTTTTAATAAATATAGTACAAAATACTAAACTTCAACTGTATTTAAATTTTACCGCTACACTTTACATTGAATGGTAATTACTTCTCTCCCTCTGCCAAACAAAGAGTACAAGTAAATCATCCTTCTAAATGGAAGACAGTAGGAGAGGGAAAATAACATGCTACTGGAATGATACAGTATATATGTGTGTGTGTGTTTGTTTGTTTATATATATATATATATTTAACAGATGTTAAATGATGATGATGATGATGATGATGATGATGATGATGGTGATGATGGTGTGTGTGCATGTGTGTGTGTGTTTGTGTATCATCATCATCATCATCATCACTGTCATCATCATCATTTAACATCCATTTTCTATGCTGGCATGAGTTGGATGGTTTGACTGGAGCTGGTAAGGCCAGGGACTGCATTGGGCTACATTGTCTGTTCTGGCATGGCTGAATACTCTTCCTAAAACCAACCGCTTTACAGAGTGCTTTTTATGTGACACAAGCACCAGTGCTTTTTATGTGACACAAGCACCAGTGCTTTTTATGTGGCACTAGCACATGCTACTTATATATTTTGTATAATTATATTTCCTAGAGTTGTATGAGTAAATTTTGATAGATGGACTTTGGTTAGCTTGCGTAATGTGCTTTGCAGAGTTTGACAAAAATAATTTTCATGGTCAAAAAATATATTTTAAATTTTATATAACTTTTACTTATAATCTTGTTAATGCTTCAATCATTTTATGTTGTTTAATTTGCAAAATGTAATAATTAATGATTTGCTTGCTCTTTTTTGTTAGGTCTTTCAAGAACTAGTAGTCACCCCATTAACAATTTTGCAATTATTTGAATACACTAAATATGTCCCAATACAGCTCTAAAAGAGAAGATGGTGCTAAATTCCTTGAGTCCAAGAGAAAAAAAATATCTCTAGGAGGCAGTGATAAGTTAACAGCAGAGTTTACTAATCAAGAAATTCCATCCCAAGAGCAGGTTTCATCTGTCTCTAGAGCTTCAAGGTAAAATTCTTCAAATTTAATTTTAATCAAAACATATAAATTTCATGGCTAATATGTATCAGAATAATTAAAGCCATGAGATTATAATTATCTATACATCATTTGAAAATAAATGAAAAAAATCAGATGTTCCTTTCAGATAGATTAAATATAATTCATATCTTAGGATCTGAACTGACAGAAAGATTTGAAAACTGTTGAAAAGTGATTGATTCACATGTGGAATATATAAACATTTTATGTTAAATGGATCTGTGATTTAACACCGTTGCATAGATAGTTGAAATAGGCACCTTGTAAAAACAATACAGAATTTCTAACCCATGCTAGCATGGCAAAATGGATGTATACCAATCAAACGAATTAGAATTAATAATTGAATAAAATACTGGTTCTATGAATCTGTTGTGCAAGCTATTTCATGAACTGGAAATTTCAGTGATCATATTTGGAAATAGCAGGATAGGTACACTAGTTATATGAAGGCTGTTGTTGTACAAAGTCTAAAAAGTAATCAAAGTTCCTGGAATTTCTTTGAGGCAATCATTGTAACAATGAGAACACCATTCAAGCAACTAATAATCTTCTACTGATGAGGTAGGTACATGAGAGCCAGAGAGACTTTGTTCTTACCTAAAGAAAAAAAGGTCAGACAAATGATTGTGAATATCAAATCTCTGCCTGGTGAGGACTGTACTCTCCAACATAGGTTAGTGATTATCAATTTTCAAGATGAAGATTAGACGATAATAAAGGAAATTACCATTAAGAGAAGGAAGATATGGAAATTAAAACATCTTTTCGTTAGACATAAACTCCAATTAGCACCAAATATTTTGTTCCTATTTAGATTGGAAGAAAGGAGAGATGGAGAGTTATAATATTAAAGACAGCAAGATGATCCTAAGGACCACACTGCAGAAAATTGATTGGTAAAAAAGCTCCAGTTAAGATGACATTGTTGAGGAATGAATATAGTAGACGGGGCTACATAAGCTAAATAATAGAGTAGGAAGGAAAGGGAGAAAGTAGGTAACAAGGAGTGATATCAGGAAGTTAGATTATCCATTCAGGAAAAAGATTGAAAGGCAGAAGCTTGTTGATGTTCTATGTCATGGAGATAGAAAACATTATGGATTTTGATTGTGAAGCAGTTTATTTGCACAAACATATTTTCATAGATATAGGATCTGAAATAAGTTAAATGTTCATTAACAGTTAATAGTAAGGGGTTTCATGAGCTACTTAGATGGCTTACTAGATTTGATGTAATTAATACTTGAGGTGATTGTAGTTAAAACAAAGGAGCTAGAGTATGACAGGGGCTTCAGGAGCTGTTACTCTCTCCATGGAAAAGGTATACCGTACGAAGAATGTATTAAGAATTTGATGTTGAGTTGCAGTGAAATATGGTCACTGAAAGTGGAAGAACTGCTGAAAATGGACAGAAATGAGAGGAGTATGAACTACAAGGTATATAACATTAATTTGCATGAAATATGGAGCTAAAGTGACCTGAGAGAGTATCTGGGCAATAATGATATCAACCAACATGTGCAAGACATTCAGTTATTATGCATACAGATCATGGATGCTAGTTAAAAAATAAAAAAGATGTATATTCACCATAGAAGATACTCATGAGAAAAGAAGACAGATATGACATGGGGAAAAGTGGAGAGGTCAGATTTCATGATGTTATACCTCACAGTTGAGATGATATGTTAAGATATCTGGCTTGTCTAATAAAAAAGATGATAAAATGATGATGATTGTGAATATCAACTATTGTGAAATGAAAGTATTAGCTATTTTTTCAAGCAAAAGGAAGAGGCTTGAATAGTATTAACACAATAGATCTTCAATCTAAAGAATATCAATTTGTCTTTTCTAATTCATGGGTAGTTTAAATATTGACGCTTTATTTTTTTTTTATTCAGGATTAAGCTTTAGATTTAGAGAAAAAGGAAGTGTGAATTAGCTGTGCTTATACATTTCCCTAAGTTATTAACACTATAAGTGATACCTTAAATGAAAGAATGGTAAAAGTAAAATGTAGAAATTCAAAAAGCTTACACAAATTTTGTATTATTTAGATGCAAAGAATATGTGTTTAGTACTTTTTGCAAAGATACAACTTTTACCTTTTCATGTTTCAGAACTTAAGTTTTTGTTATGTTTAATTAAAAATTGAAGATCACATTTGATTTCTGATTTCATCTATCCAGATGTTTAATAAATTTATGGTGAAAATTCAATGGAAAAAAATTATTTTCAAATTCTTAATTTATATATATCTGGTTCTAATGGCAACTAACTTAAAATTAGTCACTCTTGTTGCAGTGTTTGTGAAACTATCAGAAAATATTTTACTATTGGAATCTTTATGAATATTAGATGAAAGCTAATGACTAAGGAAAATACTCAAGGACATTCTCTGCTTGAAAACTTAAATGATACTAAATGTAGTTAGCTAGGAAGTGTTAATTAATTAAAATTACTTGTAGTGAGGGGAAAGAATCTTTAGCTTAATGGTCTTTTCTGATCAGGAAAGTCAGAGAGATAACCCCTGAAATTTTAATTTATTTAAATTAATTAGCGATAGAATGTGGACAATAGAGTGATTATGATTTTGGTAGAATGGTAACGGATCTACACATACCTCCTTGACAAACTATAGCTTTTACCAATGTTACCAGATGAAGAACACATAATATATTATTATCATTCTTACATCATTTTTACATCCACTTTTCCATGCTTGCATGGATCACTGGGTCTTCTCTAGAATACAGAATCTTGTCATTTGTTGTATTCTTTTGTCATATTCTTTGTGTAGTTCAACATCCTGATATCCGCTTTCACCACCTCTGCCCAAGTTTTCCTTGGTTTTTCTCTTCCACAATTTCTTTCTGTTTGGATGTGTGAACCATGTTGCTCATGCACACTGACATTACATATTCAGTTGTGCATGTTTCATGTTCCTTTAGCTTTTTGCACATCCTTCACAGCCAACGCCCATGTCTCATTTACTTCCTGTACACAAGCAATGCACAGCCTATGCTTCTCTTGAAGGTATAATCCCTTTGTTGCCAACATAGGTAATAACTCCTTGAACTTTTTCCACCCTGTTCTTATTCTGGTTGCTAAGCTTTCAGAGCACACTCCTTCATAGCTGATCAGGTCGCCTAGATAAAAGAAGCTATCAGCTTCAATGGAGCCATCTAAGCTTTGAAAAGATTTATTTTACTAGTGCTTTGATTACTCACTGCTCCTACCATGTATGAAGTCTATTTCCTCTGTTAACATGCTTGTGATCCTAGTGCACTTCTTGTGTGTCCATAATTTACACTGTGCACACAATATGGAGTTTCTACCCACTTGCTTTCTGTATATCTAGCACAACCATTTTCTCGAATGCAGCAGAATCTTCTTTCTCATTTACTATAACTTTTGTCTTTTCTAAGTTTACTCTGAAAGCCTCTCAGTTCTAAGTTTTGTTTCTATACTTGGAATTTATACCTAAATTCTTTTGCAGCCTTCACTATAAGGGATAGATCATTAGCATACACAAGTTGCTGTAGACAGTCTGTCATATTTTGAAGAGGGCTTAGAATCAACCCTTAATGTACACCTACCTGCATGCTAAATTCCTCACTGAAATATTGCTAACCTTCGTTTTGGTTACTGTATCTCTGTACATGACTTGTACTGCCCTTACAAGCCAAGCATCTACTCCTAGTTTCCTTAAAGACAACTCAACTATAGATTGAGGTTCCTTGTCCAGATCAACTAATGCTAGTTACAGAAGTTTCCTCTTAGCTATATATATATATATATATATATTTATGTATGTATGTATGTGAACACACATGCACACACAGGCACACACACACACACACACACACACACACTGTAAATAATATTGAGTAATATCCTAAAAGGATTTAAGGTACAGTTCTATTTGTGTTTTGAAAGATGGCATCCATATAACTATGTTTAATTTTATAGCAGGTAATTATTAAACTGATGTGTCCTTCCTGGTGTCATGTGCTTTAACAATCACCTGTTTTCAGACTAGTTAGATTAAGGAAAGACAAATAGGTGTCTTGACAACACTGACTTACATCCATAGTGTCCATTGCCGTAGCAACAACAGCATCATGTTGTTAAGTCTCATCATCATTATTATCATCAGTAACAGCAGTCAGTGTCAGTAGTGGCAGTGTAGCATCACTGTTGACTTTATTAAAAAGATCTACTAACCCACATATTCAATGATTGGATTTATCTGCTTGTATTTGTTGACAAAATGTTTTATAACTATAAACTTTTTTTAACAATTTGCAACACGGAATAGGTGAATAATTACTTACTTTCTCTCTTAGCAAATATAATGAAGTTTCACTTCCAGGGATACTCTAAAGAGTTTTATTACTGCTAAATAAACTTTGTGTTCATCACTTTCACCATTGATCCATATCTGAATGTATTTTTTCACATCAATCACATAATTATTTAAATTTATTTCAGTACATAACTATTGATTATTGTTTTGTATACAGGTTGTTAGTGAGGCTTTTTTTTCTGCATGGTTTCTAGTGGTACTTTTTTTTTTTTTTTTAGAAAATCTTAACAAATTCACATTTTAATCTCAATATTTTTTTGTTATTGTAAAAGAATACATCACATAAATTTTGTTTTCAAAATTATCATTTTGTTTTTCATTTCTAGTTTCAGTGCTGGAAGATGGTTGTCCAGTAGGAAAAATGAGACCACAGAGACAGAAGCTGAATCCCTCTTGAAATCTCCTAAACCAAGCTGTATTCCTTCAAGTGGTAGGGAAGTAAATCACAGTAGCTACGGCTGGCCACCATCTCATAGTTTTACTACTTCAGATAAGACTTCACTAGACAAAACAGCTTTGGGTGAAAATTACCATCAAAGAAGCTCATACCTAACACATGGTAAAATGTCACATGTGCCTTCATTTAAGCATAAAGGTATGACAGAAAGCTGTACTAAAGAAGATAATATTCGAGATTTAAAAGCTGACAGATGTTCTGATAAACTACACAGGTCCATTCAACAGGCTGACACTAGTTCCTCCCGTAATATTCCTTTGAGAGCATCTGTTCGTAAAAGTCATGATTCTGAAAGGAATAGTGATTATGGAATAAGCAAATCTTCATTACACAGTAATATGTCTCATAAAAGAAGTCCCACAAAGTCTTCTGAATCTAGTAACACTAATCAGAAAACACCCAGAATTGCTGCAAAAGAAAGATTATCTGGAGACCATGACTTGCAAATGGCCAATATTGAAAGTTCTGTTTCTCCAGCAGAATTAAATGTAAATAAAAATAACAACGATCTCAAGTCACTAAGAAAACCTGTTACTTCTGGTAGAGTAGCTGAAAGTTTTGCAGATCAGTCATTTGACCGTTCAGATGTAAAATATAATTCATGCAGATCCCGTATACCAACTCCTAATTCTCCTTCAAGTTCACATAAAGCTGAATCACATAAACTTTCATCACAGAGCTTTACTTGTTCTAGAGGTTTGGATACAAACAGAGAAGCTAACATGGAACAGAGTGGTAAAGAAACAAATGAAAGTAGAGCTGAACGTATTGCTCGTTATAAACAAATCAGACGAAATGAACTGGCTTCAATAATTAGGGCCAGACTAGATGCTAACGGTGACAAAAAGGAAGAAGAAGAAGATAAAAAGTTGAATTTGAAACAAAATCTGAATCCAGAAATAGCAAAAGAAAGTGAAACACAGTTTCCAATTTCATCTCTTACTGAAAAAGGCAACTTAAATTTGAGAACAGAAAGCATTGAGCCTGAGAGTTCAGATTTAAAACTGAATAGATTGCAACAAAGATTCAGAAATGTGTCTGAACGGTCCAAAAAGCGGCAAGAAAGAATGCTACGAAATAGTCAACATTTATCTGCTGATCATATTGGTCAAACTGCAAAAGGTAAAATTCTTAGTAATAAATTGGACACGTCCACAAGTATAGACTCTAGGAATATTCCTCCTTCTATTGCTGATGATACTCAACCATCTTTAGAAGCTGAGAGAGCAGTGAGTCTGTCATATGATGACAGAAGTCAGCTAGCTCAGTTAAGAAGTGATGAAGTAGGAACAGACTTTGCTTCAAATGTTACGAAAATCTCTTCTGAAATTCCCTGTAACAAAAATCTTTCCAACCAGCCATCAAAATCCATTGGTGCTAAAACTGGGATAGTAAATGAGAAAAGTTCTTTATCATTATCAAATGACAGGTTCATAGATAAAGGTTATAATCAAGATTTATATATTCCTTTAAGAAAACAAAATGTACAGGAAAAGCCAAATATCATTGGTAGACAACAAGAAAAGTGTAGGTTTCAAAGTAAAAGTGATGGATATTTAACATCAGGTTCTGAGGCTGGATTTTCTGATAATATTTTTGACTACTCCATATCGGAATCAGATAATTTTAGGAATTCTAACATCGACAGTGAAACAGACATACAAATATACTCTCAGATGACAGCTGACTTAAATGAGAACCCTAGATCCTCAACATCTTTCGTAAAATCAAAACAACTACCTGAAAGTGCTGTTTCATATAGAAAACAATTGTTGCAGGATCTGAATGAAAAAAGTGAGAATAAAAAAATTGAGAATGAATGGAAGAAAGATATCGACTGGCTAGAGCGTAGAAAGTTTGAATACATGATTAAAAAGGCTGAGAAGGAAAAGAAATTTTCAGTCTTAGACAAGATTAAAGCTGCTGAAATAAAAGCTAATGCAATTAGACAGAAAAGAGAAGAAAATAAGGCAAAGAAGCCTCTTGAAAGAACAAAGAGTGAAAGTCAAGTTAAGATGCCTTTAGAGGTTTGTCAAGAAACTAATCGAAAAAATACTAACTTGGAACGTACTCAATCTTTTGGATCTGCTCCTGTAAAGAAAATTGAGGAACTTCTTTTCTCTCCTAAGTATGAAAGTAACTTGGATGAGCTTCTTTTAAAGAATGCTGCTTATTTAGCAGATGAAGAAACAGATTTGCCATCGCAGTCCGTAAGGAATTTACATCCTAAAGAAAATTTAAAGCTCAGGAAGTCTGTACGTAAGAAAAAATTAACCAAGCTTGCCAGTGTATCTGAAAGGTAAGTTTGATATTATTATATATTTGCTTGTAAGATACAATTTGAAGTAAAAATAAAAAAGCGATACAAATATGTTTGTGTAAGCTAATAAAGTGAAAAGAAAATTGTTTCCATACAAACAATTAATTAGTTAATCTCTTGGAAAAAGTCAAGATCTTGTATAAAAGTTGAATATAATATTGGTTTCAAATTTTGGCACAAGGATTTTGGGGAAAGGGTAAGTCAATTACATCCTCCCCAGTGCTCAACTGGTATTTATTTTATCAACTCCGAAAGGATGAAAAACAGTGTCAACCTTGGCGGAATTTGAACTCAGAACATGTTGATGGACAAAGTACTGCTAAGTATATTGCCTGGTGTGCTAACAATTCTGCCAACTCACCATCTTAAAAAAAAAAAAAACATGCATTCCCATGCCAGGAATTGAACCAGGGCTGCATGGGTAAAAGCCAGGAATCCTAACCACTAGACCACATAGGGAAGCCAAAAGTTAACCATAATATTGATATAACTAATATTAATACCAGAGAGAAGGCGGTGAGCTGGCAGAAACGTTAGCATGCTGGGCGAAATGCTTAGTGGTATTTCATCTGTCTTTACGTTCTGAGTTCGAATTCTGCCGAGGTTGACTTTACCTTTCATCCTTTCGGTGGGATTGATAAATTAAGTACCAGTTGCATACTGGGGTCAATCTAATCAACTGGCCCCAGTCCCCAAAAATTTCGAGCCTTGTGCCTAGTGTAGAAAAGAATATAAAAACATTTCTCATGGCACCAGCACACAATTTACAGATGTTTACATTTTAAGGCAGCAAGCTGGCAGAAACGTTAGCATGCTGGGTGAAATGCTCAGCGGTATTTCGTCTATCTTTTTTGTTCTGAGTTCAAATTCTGCTGAGGTCGACTTTGCCTTTCATCCTTTCAGGGTTGATAAATTAAGTACCAGTTGTGTACTGGAGTCAATCTAATCAACTGGCTCCCTCCCCAAAAATTTCGGGCCTTGTGCCTAGAGTAGAAAAGAATATTAATACCAGAGAGAATTTTATTCTAATTTTATTCTAATTTTCAAATGTCTATTATAGAACCTATCAGGCTTTTAAGTTCTTTTAACACTATTAACAGACATAGATTAGTGGAATTGTATCAATTACTCTTAATACTATAGGGCCTAATATCTTTGCAATTAAATAATGTTGATAGGATTTAATATAATTATAATAATGTTGATCTCCATTTACTGTTATATGCTACTTTAATTCTTTAGGGTATATCACACTTCTCTTTCATTGTGGTAAAACTAATTTTTAACAGTGTCATTCAAGGATTTAATGTATTGATTATCATTTAGAGCTGTTGTAATATACACGAAGATAGCTTGGAAAGATAACTAAACAAAGAAAATAATCAAATTTTGAAGTGTGTTCATAAAGTCACTATCTGTATTTATTGAGTTCATAATGCTTTATATGAAATTGGTTGACGTACAGTTGTTTTCTACAGAATAGATATTTCTTTAGAACTAAATTTAGGTTTAGAATTTCTGTTTGACAGGAGTGCAATAAGTATACATCAAAATGTAGGTAGCATGCAAGTGCCATTTTAGCCATTTAAGAATATATAAGTTTATTTGCCTTTCATTTATTTCTTGAGCTGTCTTGGTTTTCATTTTTCTGAGATCCTGTCCCTAACACAATTCCCCTGTTGTTGCAGTGAAATTGTATCAGTGACAAGTTTACAGAGATGTGATGAACATCTTGATATCTCAGTAAATAAGTAAAAAGTAAATATAACTGTTTATGTGTACTTAAATGGTTAAAATAGCTATAACACAATATAATTGCTTAAGTTTCAATGCATGTTCTTAAAGCGAGTCACTTGCCAAACACATACAATTCCAAAATATGGATAAAATTTCTTGTATTTTTATGACTTATTATTCATCTTTGATTTTCTTTTTAATTGAAATATAATTATGATTATATTATAATTTAATATAACTCATCAGACTGATTCAGCTATTATTAAATTATACTGAGAGCTGAATCACTCAGACAGACATGGAGAAAGATATGGAGCTATGGTTGCCAGACAGTTGCAGCATAGCTCCATGTCTTTCTATCTCAATTTTTTTTTGAAAATAAGAGATATCTGTGAAACTGGTCAAGTCTTTGAGAATAAAAAAATCTAAATGAATATCAGTGCATTTTCAACTTCTTTCTTCTATATTTCTGCTCATATGGAATAAAATATATGTTTTATTTATTTACACACACACACACACACACACACACACACACACACACGTGAAGGCGCATGACTCAGTGGTTAGAGTGTCAAGCTCACAATCATGAGGTAGTGAGTTTGATTCCTGAACCAGGCTTGTGTGTTGTGTTCTTGAGCAAGACATTTTATATGTTGCTCCAGTTCACTCAACTGTAGAAATGAGTTGTGATGTTACTGATGCGAAGCTGTATTGGCCTTTGCCTTTCCCTTAGATAACATCGGTGACATGGAGAGGGGAGGCTAGTATGCATGGGTGACTGCTTGTCTTCCATAAACAATCTTGACTGGATTTGTGCCTTGGAAGGGAGCTTTCTAGGTGCAATCCCATGGTCATTCACGACCGAAGGGGAATCCTTACCTTTTCATATATATATAATTATATAACATTATTAACTTCATATCATAAAAGAGTTAAGATTGGTGAATTAGCTTGTGGCTGTAGAGTTGCAAGTATATCTTCTTATTGGCTATGTTGGTCTCAGGGTAACATGGTATAGTCCCTGCTCTAATAGATGGTAGAAGTATGGGACATTCATTTATCCATTGATTTGTGATTTAATCAAATAATGTGGGAAATATATTGTGCAAGTCATATCCTTTGTTTTCAATCTTCCATGAAAGTATATCTGGTCATGGGAAATATTACCTTACTTGGAAACAAGTAAAGGTTGGTAACAGGAAGGGCATCCAACTGCAGAAAATCTGCCTCAACAAATTCTGTTCAACCCATCCAAAATTCTAGTACCAATGTATTACCTGTACTGCATTGGTAATATTATACTGGTTAACAATTTGAATTACTGGGCTACCTGCAGTGCCAGAACTGGTAAGATGAATGCAGAAACAGTTGTTGGTGGTGTAATAATTTAGCTGAAAATTGATATGCAGTTTCAAAATTTACATTGTTGAAACTATCTTGTGCAAGAATGGGTGAATTAATGAAATCTATAATGAACATGTTGAACATTTAACCTATTTGATTCTCTGACATTATTGTTTTTAGATTTGCTAGTAACTTGTCATGTACAATCACACATTCCCCCACTACAAGTTCTTGTTTTTATATTCTGTGTTGCTCTGTATGTTGATTGAAGTAATAACACTGCATACTAATAAATTATTTAGTACATCTACAATAAAATAATTGTTTATTGCAAGTTATATACTGTTATAGCAGATGGCTAGTAACAAACAGAAAAGCCTATTTTAACTCTGCTTTTATTGCCTATTTCTATTGTGATTTATATTAATGTTATTTTACTAAAGTGGCATTTAAGCAGTTATAGTATTAAGCTGTAACAATAGATAAATTTATTCACTCTTTACTGTAGGTACTGAGTTCATGAAATATGAGGTCAAATAAGTGACTTGAAGAGCTCAATAACCTTAAAAGTGGAGTGGGAATATAAACAAATGGATTAATGTATATATGAAAACATAAACTTTCAGTGAAGTTCTTGCAAACAGACAAAGGACAAATAATAATAAAAAGAGGACTTTAACAAGTGAAATACATCTAGGTTTACTGTAGGACATTTTGTTTTACATAGATTTGTTTCATTATTTAATTCTAGGCCAATCTTAATTTGGCAGACTTATGATCAAAGTTGTTTCAATTGTAGCCATCTTGCTTTATTTTACCTTTTATCCAATACAACATTATCTAATGTGCTTTGCCCCTCATTGATTCTAAGATATGTATATACTGCTTTGTATATAATACTTCTTACATTAATTCAAGATTATAAATTTATAGAAATGGGATATGATTGACTGAATAGATCCATAAACTGAATATATTTCTAATATATGTTATTTTATCTCAGAAGGATGAGAAGCAAAGTTGACTTATGAAATTTGAACTCACAACAGTTGGACAGTATGAAATATGAAGTATTTTATCAATGCTCTACCATTTTTGCCATCTAATTACCAATAATAAAAATAATAATAATAATAATAATAATAATGATAATAATAATAATAATAGATGCAGTGCCAGGCAGTGGCTCTCATGGCTTCTGATCTTAACTGATTGGAAATGTTACCATGTACATTGTTTTGTCTTGGTATAAAAGATGGGTTACAACAAATATTCTGCTCAATACCACAGATTTGCTTGTCACTTGCTTGACCATAACGAGTTGAGCATGTCCCTTAGTGGCCGATGATATGTGCATCTCTGATCACGAGCAGAAGTAGTGGGGGAGCATCACAGCCATGTGCTGAGTGGAATTCTCTAGGGTTTGGATGATTCACCTTTGGAAACATGGGTGTGTCGTTCAACATCCTTAAGTTAGTGTATTTCCTCTGACTTTTGTAAATCTTCTTGCTTTCTTACATCATGACCATTTTAAACTAAAATTGCTATGAATTACCTAATTCTTATCCTAAGCATTTTTGCAAACATTTTTGATTATGTAATGCTTTGATATCAGACCTACATTCACATAGTGTCCCTAAATTAATTCTCATCTTGGAATATGGGAAAATATACTTTTGTGGCATATCTGCAGTAAAATATATCTGAATTTTCAAACTACTATTTAATCCTGTTTCAAATATCACTCAGGTCCATAGTTGAATTTATTAATGAATAGTATCTTGGTTATCTGGAATATCTTGTTTTGAATGATTAATAGCGTTAATTTTAAAAGTTGGAATGTTTAACAATCTTCTGTGAAATGTTGCAACTTTTTTGTGAAAGTAAAATTGTTCAGGAAGTCTTGTTCAAGTCTAGCATAAGAATTCTCTAAAATTGTTGGCATATTATCACTTACTGGCTGCTCCATTTCCGTTTGTGTTACTGTTGTCCTTTCCAATCCTGTTTCCAGAAACTTCTACATTGCACGATGTTTTCATGTTCTGAGTTCAAATTCCACTGAGGTCAACTTTGCCTTTCATCCTATCCTTTCAGGGTTGATAAATAAGTACCAGTTGAGTACTGGGGTTGATGTAATTGACTTATCTCCTTCCCCCCAAAATGCTGCCTTAATTTGAAATCATTACAGATCTGCTTGCCTGTCTATATCTACTTATAGGAATACAACTTTATATAATGGAAATACGGTTGTGTTGTTAAAAAGTCACTTTGCAATCCCATGGTTCTGGGTTCACTCTTACTGCATGCACTTTGGACAAGTGTCTTCTGCCATAGTTGGGTTGACTGAAGCCTTATGAAGTAAATTTGGTTGCTGTGGTGTGAAATTTGTGTAGAGACTAGGTGCTCCTGTTAAACATATGAACAAACACTATGTATTGAATATTATCGTTGTCTTTTAGTACAGAGAGATAACACCGTTAGTACGATGGTGAGAGGGGGTGCTATGCTAAGTGAAGTTAAGCTTAGTTAAGAGGAATGAACAGGTAGAAGGAAGTGATAATTGAGAAGTTAACAATTAGCGATTGGGAAACCAGAAGCAAAGAATGAAAGATGACAATTGAAAAATGAAGAAAAAACGATGGAAAATGTAGAAAAATGAAATAATGAAAAAATAAAAAGATGAAAAGAAGCTGAGGTAGTGTGAAAGGTTACCCTGTTATCTCTCTGTACTAGACCACAACTATGTTGCCTGAGATACACCAATACCTTATTTTTGTCTTTTGTTTACAGACTGTAACAATGTGTGTGTGTGTGTTGGCATGGAATGAACAAAATCAGTGTGTCAAACAAAAACATATGTCTCCTTTTATCCAAGGCCATCTTGCTTTTCATTATTTACAATATTGTTAAAATAAATACCAGACAACATACTGGAGCTATATAATCATCTATGGAGGTAGTGCCCCAGAATGGCCACAGATCAAAGATTGAAACTGATAAAAAAATTAAAAAATCATTATTGTAACTTCTATTTTTTCCATTAACAAGAATCATTTGCAACTGCTATGCCAGACACCTTATCTTCAAATTGCCCTTAGGAATACCTTACAAGTGCTTAACTATTGATTACTCTTAAGAGTTTGATGGCTATCTCTGTATCGTAGGTGTATTCAAACACAGATAAGTGTGGGCATTTAACAACTATACCTGTTATTGTTTTTCTTTCCCCCCTCCCCATCTAAATTTTAATAATTGTATTCTTTTCTTGTTTATCTCATGTCTCTAAACGTTCATTCATGCCAAGTTGTATCTTTCTCAAATCATCATGTCTCTTGAAACTTGTTTTCAGTAATAACTAAACAGTAATAACATGAAACTATTAATTTATTTATTCAGTCACGTTAATTTTCTCTCTGAAAAGTTTTTTTCTTATTAGCTACAGACATTTTCCCTCCTAAATAGAGCACAATAAAACCACAAACCGTTGAAAACTGTATAGCAGGCTGAATTCAATTTTGTTTTATTATGAAGCTCCCTTCCTTTTCACAAGAAACAAAAGTCAACTTTGTTGGGAAAAGATTATAGTTGATAACAGCGTTTGATCTGCCAACTACCTTTAAATTGTTTTGAAAAACAACAAACAAAATCATCTACCCAATAAATGATTCTTTTCTTTTCTCATTATAAAAACTGACATAACCTGAAAAAAACTGAATAAGCGTAAAGATTTATAACATTATATATTGATTTCTAACTTTGACATTTAGCCACAAATTTATAGGAAAGGCATAAAGTTTATTGAATTAATATCAGTACCCATTGGTACTTATTTTATCAGCCCTGGGAAAACAAAAGATATTTTCTGCTAAATTTAAACTGGGAACATAAAGTGATGCAGCGCAATACCACAAGACATTGATGAGTGTAGTGTTAGCCGAAATAATTTCACTTATGAAATTTTGAAAATCCCAACTAACAAGTTAACTTGGAAGGTACTCAAGAGTCTCTAAGATATACAGCATAAAATTATTTGCTTACTCAAGAACAATTCATATTATGCAGGAAGTACTGATGTAACCAACCTCAATTTAAAAATCATTGATGTTCAATTTCTTGCTGTTTACGAAACTGAACTACATCACTGATATTATATTCTTATATATTCTTACAATGAAGTGGACTGACTTGCTAATGGTTAGTACTTTTGTCATGACACAGTGCATCTTTGATTATAAAGTACACACTGTAGAACTTAAACATTTTGTTACTTTTTAGAAGTTAGCTGTAAAAGTTTATAAAATTAGACCAATTGATAAATTGGGAGAACACTCCCATGGTCCTTGTTTACAGTAGTATCACATGATTGGCTGCTTGAGGATGACTCCTGTATGTAGAAGATCAAACAGGATTGAAGGGTAGTATTATTTGCATAGGTAGAGAAATTTAAACTGGGAATATAAAGTGATGCAGCGCAATACAAGACATTGATGAGTGTAGTGTTAGCCCAGTACCGCCTGACTGGCCTTTGTAGGATTTTCGAGCGAGATCGTTGCCAGTGCCCCTGGACTGGCTTTTGTGTGAGTGGCACATAAAATACACCAGTTTGAGCGTGGCTGTTGCCAGTACCGCCTGACTAGCCTTCATAGGATTTTCGAGCGAGATCGTTGCCAGTGCCCTTGGACTGGCTCTTGTGCGGGTGGCACATAAAATGCACCATTTTGAGTGTGGCCGTTGCCAGTACCGCCTGATTGGCCTTCATGCGGGTGACACGTAAAAGCACCCACTACACTCTCTGAGTGGTTGGCGTTAAGAAGGGCATCCAGCTGTAGAAACTCTGCCAAATCAGATTGGAGCCAGGTGTTGCCATCCGGTTTCACCAGTCCTCAGTCAAATCATCCAACCCATGCTAGCATGGAAAGCGGACGTTAAATGATGATGATGATAATGATGGTTGTTATTGTTTAGTCCCCAGGTCAGCCCTCAAAGGCATTCAAGCTATGAGCATCTAGAACCACATTATCTCTTTATCTTTCTCTTTTTTAAGATAGTAATGTGCTATTTGAGGGCTATATAGGCTGCTCTTTTAAGCATGTAGAGTTTTTTTGGCTTGTTCAGATATTCTTTTCTGCTCTAGGCACAAGGCCCGAAATTTTTTGGGAGGGGGCCAGTTAGATTGACCTCAGTATGCAACTGGTACTTAATTTATTGACTGAAAGACAGACAAAATACCACTAAGCATTTTTGCCTGGCATGCTAACGTTTCTGCCAGCTTGCCTTGCTGAGTCAAGGACAACAACGTTGCTTTCATTGAAGTTCCTCAGAATGAGACATCACTGATGGAGTGATGGAGTAGTGTAGGAGAGCAAGTTCCTAGTGGATCTGATCCTATAAAAAAGACATACTGAAATACCTAGATTTTTTTTGTTATTCTGTAATGTAAGTGCATCAGAGCCACTTTTTTTTTGTAAGCTAGTCAGAATAGGAGGGGCAATTTTGCAGGCCTTCTCAGACTGGTGAGCAATTGTTGTTACTATTGGCCAGCCTAAACATCTACAAGAATAGATTTTAGGGTCATGTGAGGAAATGAAGAGAGAAATTTTTAGAAGGATGGTATCAGTCACCAGCTTAGTAGTTTTAGATGGGTCATACGGGGAAGTGTAAAATTAATCAGTAGAATTAGTGGTGTGCCGAGTTCACAAACTTAAAGTACCAGAAATTTGGGTGGAAGCTTCTTGTGTAGAAGGAAGTGGTGAGATAAGTTTTCTTCTTTAAGCTGTGGTCAGATATTTCTATGTTGACAGATGGAGATGGTAGGATAATTTGCTTGTTATTATTTAACCCCAGATCAGCTGTAGTTGAATAGACTTGTGTGCCTTTAATTTTTTTTAAGGATTCACTTAAATCACTTGATTTGGTTGTGAGTTGAGGGAATTTGGCAGCTATTTTGAGCATGTTGTGACTATTTTAGAGATTTCCTCATTGGTTCAACTGAACAATAGATGTGTTTTGAAAGTTAATGTGTCGGTGAGGGGTACAAGTAGAGAAGGATACTAACTTTTATAAATGACAGGACAGAATAGGAAATTATTTGGCATCTACTGAAGTGATGCAAGGAATCAAGTTGAGTTGTATGCATTGAAATCTGTAAAGGTGATGACTGAGGTGATATGAAATTGTTGTCCCAAGCTAGGATAAGAGATAGTCCTCAAATAGCTGGAAGAATAAATGAGATACTTAAAGACAGTGTATTTGTGAAGATTAAGAAGATTGGTTTGCATATTAGTGATTGGTAGAATGAAGATTGAATCCAGATCTATGATGTTGGTGCAGAGAAGAGATTTTTGTTGTGCAGTCGGAACATCTGATCTACTTTTTATGTAATTTAGTGGAAGAGGGGTATTACCCATGCCTTTTGCAGGTCCCCCAAGTTTGGTCTAATTGTGGCAATGACTTGTGTAAACATTTGCTGGATAAAGATCAATGGAGAGGGAATAAAAGGTGACTTGTATTGCTTGCAACAGAGTGAACTCTTGTGAAACAACCAAGGGCCAGATATTGTTGAACAGACTAGTGTATTAAGTCTATCACCCACAAAGAAGAATATTGCCTTGATTGTGTTCATAATGGTCTCAGTTTAGATGTATTAGGATACTGTGCATTTGCTTTATTCCGTTAAGGTTCTTGATAGAATTGTTTAATCATGAGTACACTGGCATTTTGTGAGGGTTTTCTTTTATTTTTAATATCAAACAATTAATATTCAGACATGATGGAATGAAATACTTAAAAAAAAAAAAAAAAAAAAAAAAAAAAAAAAAAAAAGAAACCCAGAACAACAAACAATGCAAACACACAAAACAACAAACCATCAAATTAATTACATATCTGGATTAAGAAGCCTTTAACCTCGTTGTTGTCTAGATTCGACTCTGACATTTTGATACACTGGATGCTACCAATACCTACGAGTTCTTATCGACGATTCAACAGGAGAAAATCTATGTGGTTACTCGATCTACTAAACATAGTAACCAAATTAACCCACTGTCTTTTAATAAAATTAGATTATGTATTCCTTAAAACACTGTTGTTGTTGTTGGCGGCACTCCGTCGCTTACGACTTCGAGGGTTCCAGTTAATTCGATCAACGGAACAGCCTGCTCGTGAAATTAACGTGCAAGTGGTTGAGCACTCCACAGACACGTGTACCTTTAACGTAGTTCTCGGGGATATTCAGCGTGACACAGTGACAAAGCTGGCCCTTTGAATTACAGGCACAACAGAAACAGGAAGTAAGAGTGAGAGAAAGTTATGGTGAAAGAGTACAGCAGGGTTCGCCACCATCCCCTGCCGGAGCCTCGTGGAACTTTAGGTGTTTTTCGCTCAATAAACACTCACAACGCCCGGTCTGGGAATCGAAACCGCGAGTCCGCGAGCCCTAACCACTGGGCCATTGCGCCCCCACCCTTACAACACTACGTCTGCAGAAAGACGCTTTGGTCACCCTTGAAATGATTTTGATCATTGATTTATTCGATCAAGGAGGAACTAGTGCTAAACTACAATTATTATTGAGTAATCTTGATATCAGTGAACATAGTTAACAATGTATATTGATAATAATCGATCTTCTAACGCAAACCTCTATTTTTCTAGCTACTCACGCAATACATTTACTACTAACTTGTCCAAGCCAACGAGGAGGCTTCTACACAAGTCTTTCGGTTTATTAGAAATAGCGCTTAAATCTTCCTCAGATTACACCATGTCATCTTGATAAGAGAGGGACTCGGGATCTTTTTTAATTTCTTCTTACAACCCGTATTTTCTCAAAATTTTAACCTAAAAAGAAAAAAAAATTACTTTTGATGTAGTTTTACTTGCCAACAGTTGGAAGAAATTAAAAAAGATCTGGGACTTGTAGGATAATGTGGTTCCAGATACAACCACAGTAGGGGATGATCATGACTGGAACACCTTTAGTCATAGGCCAAGATAGTCAGGATTAACTTGTGGTTGAACAACAACTAATTTGCTTTTTTCTTTTACTTTGTGTTACATTTTTTTTTTAAGTTAAATATAGTAATATAACCGGTGCTGTTAAAACGATAGATATTAATGCTTTTATGCACGCATGCACATACACATACGCGCACGCACAGACATACATACACACAGATCTCAAGACACTCAAACACACAGACAAACAATATTTTTCTTAAGGCTTTGACAGGGGAAGAAGAACAGCGCCCATGACCTTTTTGCAGGACCTCCGAGAAATAGTGATGGAAAGGGAGGAAGAAATCATGACTCATGGATTTCGTTGTTTAGCCCCAGGTTAAGCCCTGATCGAGAAAACATCTAATTAAAGGGATTCCAGTGTGACTATCTTGTCTTTCATTCAGAAATTATCTATTTAGGACTCTATTAGCTCCTCTCCTTTCTTTTTTGTAACGGTAGGGTGTGATTTTGGGGAGATTTAGTTGCTATTTCTAGCAAGTCGACCGCTGGCTTGCCAAGTCATAGGTTGCTGCAGTAGGAAGCAATGCAGCAAACTCGAGTTATACTCCAACTGCAGACTTGGTTCGAATGCTTGCAACAAAGTGGATTCGGCATCGGACACTATATTAAATTTATCACCCAAGAAAAGGTACAGTTCATTCGACAGGCTTCCGTATTATTTATTTTGTATACTCTATTTTACTCATAAACCCTGTGTTACCCCAATACTATGCTAGACTCTTGGACTAACAGTAAAACCTACAATCAGATATTCCAAAACTTCATTGTTGTTTATGTTTAAGCCTCAGGCTGGCTCTGATCGAGCAGACGTGTGATCAAAAAGAATTCCGGCTATGATCAACTCATTTTTATTTATTTAATTATATTCTTGTATTTTAGGCGTAATATCTCTAAGTTTAAATAATCCAAGGTGTACTTAATTTTTTTAAGGCGACAGGGTATGATTTAAGGGAGATTTGGCTGCTATTTCTAGCAAGTCAAGCGATTACATGCCTGTATGATGTAAACAATTTCTTACTTGATCGTCAGCTTCGGAAAATTGGAGCACCGATGGAATGAAGGCAGGAACTAATGTATATATACTTCCCAGTTCATCTGTCACGTCTTTTGGTGTTCTATTAGGGGAGAGAAAGATAAAAAAAAAGACTTGATAAATATTATTAGTAAAAATGATGAGTTATATATCCAAACAGCAAAACAAAAAAGTTAAATTATTCGTACTTAGTGTAAATGTAACATTTTTACTTATTGAGCAATACTTTATTTCATTACTTATACCCGAATCCTAAGTTTTTTTTACGGATCAGAATTTTTAAAATTAAAAATAAGCAATTAAATTACTTTTTCTTTTTTGTGTGTCTGGATAGTACATATGGGAGGCAATATGAATAAAAGAAGCCATAGTTACGTCCCTTATACTGCTGTGACTCATGCTTGCTTTTCTCTACACGTAATGTGATATAAACATTACTGACACCAATTTAATTCTGTAGTGCAATACCGTTGATTTAGTTGTTAGTGTTTTCATTTACTTTATTATTATTATTGGTCGGGTGTTTGAAAGCATAGGTAAATCGATAATTCGGTCTATCATTAAAAAAAAAAGATGTTTCGTGTACAGCTA
>NC_068981.1:154300808-154317734 GCF_001194135.2 Octopus bimaculoides
TAATTTAATAATTCGATTGCCAATCCAAGTCCACTGCCAATTTTTTTTTTTTTTTTGGTTCGTATTACCGTAGTATCCTCTCAGCATTTTAAGAGCCAGTGTGAGACTATTCCTAAATAAAAATTAAAAACTAGATTCATAATTGTAATTTGTATCAAGTGTTCTCTTTGCAAATGTTCAGTCTTAAGTGCTTCAAATTCACAAGTGACTTGACCAAACCCCATGCATTTTATTATCATTTTGCAATGTGCAATTATTGTTCTGGTCTATTGGCCAGAACTTCAATTTTCTTATTTTTTTCCTTTTACAAAAACTTGACAAAGTAAGAAAAAAAAATTAAGGTAAATTTTGTTAGAAGTTTATATTTTGTTTTAGTTGCCCTATTAAAATTATTTTAATTTAAGATTACAAATATATAGGTGCAGGTATGGCTGTGTGGCAAGAAACCTGCTTCTTAACCTCATGGTTCTGGATTCATCCCACAGTGTGGCATCTTGGGCTTTTGTCTTCTATTATAGCCTTGGGCTGACCAAAACCTTGTGAGTGGATTTCCTTGTGACAGAAACTGAAAGAAGCCCGTTGTGTATGTATATATGTGTGTGTGTTTGTTTGTTTCTCACCACCACTTTAGAAATGTGTTGGTTTGTCTATGTCCCTATAACTTAGTCTTTTAGCAAAAGAAGCTTATAGAATAAGTATTTGGGTTGATTCATTGAAATATAAATTCTTCAAGGTGGTGTCCCAGCATGGCTACAGTCTAATGATTGAAACAAATGAAGATAAAAGATATATATATATAGAATAAATAAGTAGTACAATACTTTGAAGTTTGGTTAATACAATAGTTATCATGAAACAGTTGATGTCATTAACTTTCTATTTCTCATTCATATTGTTGTTTAGCTTCAGGTCAGCCCTGATCAAGCAATGTCCCATTCATCATATATTTAAGATGATAGGGTGTTATTTGAGAGAAATTTAGTTAATATTTCTAGCAGGTTGATGATCACGTGGAGGCTCATTGCAAAAAAAAAAGAAAAAAAAAGAAAAAAAAGAAATGAGCCATGACAATCCCATAATTTTTCAGGCTCATGTTTACTTTTGTAAGAGAGCAGAGTGTGATTAAAGGAAGTAATAATCTAAAATTAGATGTTTTGAATTTAAATATTGAATTACAATTTCTTTTAAGTGGAATGTCATTTTAGATCACAATAATTCAGTTTTGACTCAATTTTATTTATATTCATGCATCAACTTTTGAATGTCTAATTATCAATATTGTTTCAATTTTTGGCATGAGGCCAACACTTTTAGTGGGAAGGGTGAGTCATTTCATTGATCCAGATGCTCAACTGATAATTCATCTTATTGACCCTATAAGGATGAAAGCAAAGTTTGACCCAGCTGGGATTTGGACTTGGAATATAAAGAGCCAGAAGAAAGACAGCTAAGCATTTTGCATGATGTGCTAATAGTTCTGTTAGCTCATTTGCCTTAATGTTTAATTATAAATATTGATTTTAAATTTAGGCACTAGGCCAGTAAATTCAGGATAGGAGTTAAGTTGATTACAGTGACCTCAATATTCAACTGGTACTTATTTTATTGACCCTGAAAAGATGAAAGTTGACCCTGGTGGATTTTGAACTCAAAACATAAAGACAGATGAAATGCTGCTAAGCATTTTGCCTGGCATGCTAATGATTCTGCTAGCCCACCACCTTATGTTTAGTTATAAATATTGATAATGTTAATTAATTATTTGGTAACATAACTGGTCTGCTACTTAGTTTTCTGTTGTATTGTCCTCCTTCTTTACTTTGTCCTTATATCTCCTTTTTTTCTTTTTCTTTCTTTCTTTGTAAGAAAGGAAATTGTAAAGTAGCAGTAACAAAGTGATGAAACAATTTCACAGTATCCACTGTATTAGTATTTTTGTGTATGGTGCTGCAAATCATGTAGCTAGGTTTATAAAGAAGAAGAACTTTGATAAATTATGAGACTAATTGACATGTTACATATATGTCAGTTAATTTTCTTATGTACAGGATAAATATCTCCTTGACTTGTTTTTATTTGAACTGCATTATTAAGCAATCAGAGATATCACTTGAAAAAGGTGCCAAACTACTGCAAGTAACATACTTTGTTCCTTGATATCCTACAAAGTATTAGTATATAAGCATAGATATGTGTGTGTGTGAGTATGTTATGCTTTGTATTAGTATTCTTGAAAACTTTCTTATAAGCTAATGTATGATATTTGAAGAATACTAATTTTCACCCATTTCATTGGAAATAATTTACCTATTTCTTTCTTCAAAAAAGCATAAACGAGGTGCTCATTGTCATCATTTTACATTCACTTTTCTTCTGGAATTGTATTCACTTCTGACCTTGTGCCCTCCTTTCAAAAAATTCATGGGACCGCACCTGGTTACTGTTATCTAAGTCTGTTCTTACTCTGAATTATTGCTCTCCTGGGCAGGTTGGGAGCCACATCTTATTTATATGTACTGTTTTTAATATAAATTCTTTGATTGTCACCTCTTCCTATCTTCAACTATTTTACAGAATGTGTAATGACTGCATTTTTTTTTTTACATCAGCGCTAGAATAGTTGTTTAGCTCTGGCAAGACTAAAGAGGCGCCTCTATACTATGTTGCCATCATCTGTTCCACAATCATTTCACAGAGTGTACTAGGTGTTTTTTTCATGGCACCAGCATAAGAGAGGTTGTCTTGTCCCTGGTATGTGTCTAAGGAGTCCTCTCTACCCCATATGTCTTCATTCATTTATTCACTAGCTCTGGAAAGTTGTTTTGTTGTACTTGGCACCAATTTGGGAGGTTTATCTTGTTTTAGGCAGATAGAGAATGTGAAGAGGACAGAGGCAAGAGGGTGAATAAGGAAGGAATAATGGAAGAGACAGGGTGAGTCGTAGACAGCTACATGCTAATTGTTGTTAAGGAGAAAATATATAAACAATGTATGTGGTGTAATGGGAGGAAGCAAAATGATAGGAAGGAAACAAATTGATAGTTGAAGAGTTCTCAAAGAGAGAGAGAGAAAGAAAGAGTGATAAGTAATAGTTGAAGGAGTAGTGAGAGAGTGATGGGTATCAATGATAGTGAGAGTGGAAGTGTTGAATATCAATAATGAGTTGTAAGTGAGGGATGAGTGAGTGAGAGAGAGAGAGAGGGAGAGATAAAAGGGACATGGTAAAATTGAATATAAGCAGATCCAATGTGGTGCCATTCCTCATTGCACAAGTGAATCAGAGAGATAGTGTGACAGTAAAGAGACATGTTGATAAAGGAGAAAGCAAGTGACAGATGAGAAAGTAATGAAAAGATGGAAAGACGAGTATGTAAAAACTTAATATAAACATAATTGTCAGGAGAAACCCAAATGTAGGTATTTAAACATCCCAATCTCTGTTGTCATTTGTAGGGTAATCTTTTACATGTTTTCCTATGCTTGCATGAATTGATTGGGGCTTTGTCAACACAACACTTTGCCACAACTCGTGCTTCTTTGTCATCTAATTTTTCTCATATCCAATTTTCTCTGTATTTTGTCATTCATGCACACTAATACACACCCAACAAAACATGTTTGCTTCGTGCCTTTCCAACATTTGCAAATCTTCGATTTTCTAGAGACAAAAACAGTGTCTCATAAATAAAATATTTAGTTTAACAGATTTGCTTGTATGATCAGTAATGAGTTAATTTTATAACATGTCATTCTTGCCACAGCTTAAGCTGTTTTTATTGTTTTCTCTTAAGCTATTAGGAATAATTACACACAAACACACACGCGCACAACACACACACACACACACACACACACACACACACAAAATGGTTTTGAAATAAACAAATATACACACGTGAAAAAAGTTAGTATCTGCTGAGACAAGAACCCATGTGTTCAGTTGATGTATTGATACACTGGCTACTGTTTTTTGTATACTCATAGAATTCAACTATCTAACTCTAAATGTAATTTATTTAATTCTATTGTACTTTTGTTTTCCCATTTGGCATTTAAGAAATTATGAATTTTTTGCCTTTGGGAAAAAAATATTAAGAAAATTACATTCCCATTACTTTCTTTCAGTGTCAATTAACAGAGTATATATTTTGTTTTTGACAATTTTTCTCTCCCTCTCTCTTTCATTTTATGATTTCATCTTGATTTTGTTTTATATATTTAGTTTAAGATTTCAGTATTTTCTCTGTTAGAAATATTGACTATTTGAAATATTACAGTATTATTATTTGTAAATTATAAGATCAGTAGGTATAAGCACACTTGCCAAAAGTTTTGACAATCTTTAGTCAAAGAGAATATTTATATAGTTCATTTCTATTGGGTCATCCCATAAATAATGCATTTCAAAATTAAGATAAAGTTCTTTTTTAATCTGAAATATACTCTCCTTCATTTTCTACAATGCTCTTCCATCTATCTGGTAGACTTACAAAGTCCCTCTTCCAAAATTCACTTGTCTGTGATGAAAAATACTCCTCCAGTACTGTTCTCACCTCATCTACAGAATTCATATTTTTTCCATCCAAATGATTTTCAAGACTGCAGATGGGGCAATGTCCAGCCAATATGGTGGGTTGAGCATTGTTTCCCATTAAAACTGCTCCAGCCTTTGGAATATCCTCTTCACTGTATGTGGCTGAGTGTTATCCTGATGGAAGAACACCTTTCATCTTGAAACCAAAGATGGTCGTTTTTCTTCTAGTGCTGACTTAAGCCGCTCAAGCTGCTTGCAGTAGATCTCTTTTGTTATTGTGTAGTTTGGGTTTAAAAGTTTAAAGTGGACTAAACCTTTCATATCCCACCAAACAGATAGCATCTTACATGGGTAAAGACCTTCTTTAGCCTGGGGTGCTGGTGTTTCTCCTCTTCGGTGCTTGACATATTCATAGAGAATCCATTTCTTGTCACCAGTCACTATTCGGTCCAAAAAAGGTTCATTTGTGAGACATGACAATAAAGAAGAGTACACATTCACTCTCTGCACATGGTTAGACTCGGAAAGTTTGTGATGGACCTATTGAGCCAATTTGCTGACTTTACTGATAGCATGCAGGTGTCGATGAATGGTTGAATGATCAAATCCAAGCTTCTCTGCTAGTTCCTCAACAGTTACAATGGGATTTTATTCCACCCGGGGTTGCAGGATGTCATCGTTGAGCTTTACAGATCTTCCAGGACGAGACTTGTCTTCGAGGCTGTAGTTTCTGGCTTGGAATTTCTGGAACCATCATTGACACTGGCTTAGGCTTATTGTCCAATCTCCATATACTGCATTAATATTCCTCGCACATTCCATTGTGTTGGTGCCTTTATTGAACTCATAAAGCAAAATATGCCAAATATGCTCCTTTGCTATTTCCGTCGTAACTTTGAAAAAATAACTGTTAAAATCAAACTGCACTCTTCAAAACTTGCACTAAAAATAAGTACAAGGTAAAATTGCTACCTGCTTTTATAGCAAGTTGATGCAGGTAGTTTATCCTACCTCCTCTGACGTTTAGTTCATGCAATTGAAAAAACCACATTATTTATGGGATGACCCAATATTTTACTTGTTTCATTTATTAGACTGTGGGCATTCTTAGGCAGTCTTGAAGGGTCTAATAAAACAGATCAATTCCAGTACTTTAATTTTTTTTAAAGTCTGGTATTTATTCCACCAGTCACTTATTGCTGACCTGCTAAGTTATGGGAACACAAAAGAAGCAAACACCGCCTTTCAAGTAGTGGTGGGTCTCTCTCTCTCTCTCACACACGCACACACACATACTCTGGACTGAACCCAGAACCATGTGGTTGGGAAGCAGACTTCTTTACCACACAGCCATGCCTGCACCCATATAATATGAGACAACTGAATGAAGATCTATTGTGAAATAATTATTAAAAATTTCAACTTAAATCTTACATGGAAAATTCCGAGTAATTATCTGATAGGAAATATTTTTTTATCATTGTTATGTAAAAACTTGTAAAGTTAGAAATAATGTTTAAGATAGGAACAATGAAGAATTTGGACATAGTAAATATTTTATACATGTGGTAGATAAAGAAAAAGCAAAAAAGAACAAAAAAAAAAACAATTTTAAAAACCAGTATTTGCAGTACATTTTACAAAAAAGTATGATGAAAGCTTTAGGGTATACAAGGTTGCTTCTTAGTTCTACATTGTGCTGGAATCAATGATGCTTCCAATCAAATAAGTACCAATAGCATATTGGTATTGATTATATGGCACTGGACTTTATACCAGACTGGTTTATTATCTGCTATGTTTTTTTGTTTTTTTTTCTGAAAGAAATGATTTTCCTCTTCATATAAAATCCACTTGTTTGGAAAAAAAGAAGGCTATTACGTTGGCTTTATTTTCATTTAAATAATAGTTTCTAATTTAGGCACAAAGCCAGTGGTTTTGAGGGGAGGTTGTTAGTTGATATTCCAGTTCAATCCAGTATTTGACTGATATTCTGTTTTATTGATTTTGGAAGGCAAAGTTAACCCTGGCCAGAATTGAACTTAGAATATAAAGGATAGGAAAAATTTGTGTGACTCTGCAATGATTCTGCCATTTTGATAATAAACAAATTCATGTGTCCAGTGATGAAACATCTGGCCATGAATTATATCATCTATATTCTTAAGCCTAGTCAAAAGAAATTTCTGTAAATAAAAGTTTAGCTATTTGGAGAAGTACTGTGAAGTTGTGATCTTAAGAATAATCTCAAGTAATTTGAAAACTATCCTAACAAAGACAAAAGAATCAAAATTTGAATGTATTAATATATTTTGTTGTTAAAGCCAAACTAAACTCTGATACAGCAGAACTATGAGAAAGATGTTCCTGTTATAATAAGCCTTCTTTCATCCGGTCATTGTATATAATGACTGCATAATCCAGTATATACTTCCTTTATTTAGATGGCATCTTTTCATTTGAGGGATAATTAGTTTCTATTTACAGAAGGTCAATTGATTGCGTAGAAGCTCCTTATTAGCTCAAAATATTTCTTTTTGTTAAAGGAAGATCATATATCTCCATATAGCATTTTGTGTAAGAAAGCTAAGGGAAATAACTCATGTTGGCCAATGACATGAAATTAGATAATTCAGGTAGATGGTGATGTACTAAATGACAGTCTAAATTTTCTTAATTGCTTTAAACTTGAAGAAGAGAAACAAACACCTAGTGCCAGTTATTAGCAACTCTTGAAGGAAAGGAAAAAATAATTTGATGGAATTAATTAATCAATCTCACAGATAACTGAATTTTTATGTGTAAAGAAACACTAAAGAAAATCCCTTATGGCATCTGAAGATATATATATAAATATATATTGAATATTAAAAGGTTCAAATTATTAATTACTGAGATATGATTGACATGTTTTTAGTGGTTATGGACAGATTTTTGAATTTTTATCCAAAGCAACTTAGTACCAATATGGGAAATTTTAACCAAAGCAACCCTGTATCAATATGGTTAAAGCCTTAAAGTGGTGTACATATTGGCCAACAGATGAATTATAAGTTCGATATGAAAAGCCTCAAAAGCACTATTTCTCACACACACACACACACGCACACACACACACACACACACACACACACACACATATATGTAAAAGCACTTGTGCTGCTGCCAAGTAAGAAGTAGCTGAGCTGGTGACATGAAAAGGACATCCAGTTTGCTCTGTAAAGTGGTTGGTGTTAGGAAGGACATCCAGCTGTAGAAACCAAGGTGTAACTCTTTGGTTTGAACTATCCAACCTATGCCAGCATAGAAAACGGATATTGAAAGATGATAATGTTGATGACACATGCACACTCAAGATTTTTAATTTAGGACAGATTAGAAATAGAACAGACATAATTGTAAAGATCAGAAAACTACAGTTTTAATGACTCATAGAGTAAAATATCAGATAAAATAGGCAATTAGTTGTTGGATTCCACCCAGTAGAGCCTTTTTCTGATGTAAAATTTTGACTACCAATGATAGTGTCCTGTTGGTAGCTATGTAAATATCTTTATAGTCTTTTTTCTTTTTTTACTCTGTTCAGGTTTTACAAATTGTTAACTGTTTCTTATCTTATTGACCAAACATTTTCCAGGATTATACATTTTAAAGTTTTATATTTTTTTTACATGTTTATAATGGCTTAGACAGAACAGGAAGTACAGTGTCCATGACCTTTCTCTGCAACTCTTTAGATTAGTAGAAGAGAAGTTATCCTTACACTGTAAACTGGTCTCAATGTGTTCAGTGGAGTGAACTTCATTAAAAGCCTCAGTGGACCAGATGGTGGTTTTTAAAAACAAATAATCTCCCTGACAGATGTCCACGCAGTTTCTGTCCACCAAATTAGACTCACAAGGCTTTGATCGACCTAATGAAGATGTTTAGCCAGAAGTTTGCTTCAAAAAGTAGTTTTAAGTAAAATTCTTAATTACACAGCCTTATCTTCAAGTTCATGACAAAATTTAAAATAGTATTTAAAAATTCTTGGTTCAAGCATTTTTTGTTGTAATGTATGTACCACTTTATCACAATCAAAGAATTTTAATTCAAATGAAATTCCACAGTTCACTCACTGTCCTAAATCATTTTATCTGTTCCAACTTAAGGTCATTCATATACTTTGCATTGTTAATTTTCAAATAACTAGGTAACTAATACTTTTATTATCAGTTATGACTTTTTTATTCTCTGGGATTTATGCTCTACCAAGATGCATTATCATTTCTGAATTTAGTAGAAAGAAACCTAAATGGATCTTATATAAACTTCTTTAATGTTATACTGATTTGAACTTGTCTTTAATATATATTTAGTCAAAGCTTGTCTGATATTTTTTATTTGTATTGAGTTAAGAAATACTTATTTGTATTGAATACTTATTTGTATTTATTTTCATTGAGTTAAGAAAAAAAGTAACTTTTGGTTTTGAAACTGAATTATTTTTAGGTAAATTTAGATTTTAATAATGTAGTTCTAAGCAAATGTTACTGGAGATTGTTCTTTCTCTAATCATTCCATCTTATTTTAGAAGTGGTATATCCATGACTACATTATCCAATGCATCTTTACAATTTTAAGATGATAGGATAATGAGTTGAGGGCTATTTCTAACAGGTTGAGTAACCTCCAGAATTTCCCTGTCAACTTGACTGGAAATTGTTATTCATAGTGTATGAACTCTAGAATATCCATAGCAATCTGATGTTGTTGATATGTAGTCTGAGTGATGTGCAATTTTATTTTTGATTAATACATTGAATGAACTGTTCATCTAAAAATAAAGATTTGGTTTACAGTAACAAATCAGTGGTAGTAGATTTGAAATACTGATAGTATGTAATTATAGAGAAGTTATCAGTTACAAAATCACTCATTGTAACATATCTAAAAAGGAAATTTTTCCACTTGAGCAATTACACCAGTTTTGTTTTACAGTGCTTGGAATTCCTGTTGTACTTATTTTGAAAACAAAAGCTAATTAACAGACCAGACATTTACAGTTTTTATTAATTATATTTATTTATATCTGCAATAAATATAAATATTGAAATATTTTTCAACTGTTAAAATGATGTACTAACATCTTCTTTACAACTCATAGAGATTTATCAAGCATTTAAGTTAGAAGTTGGAGTCATATAATAATTAGAAAATTCAGTAGGGGCTCAGACTACCTAATGTTAAATAGGTTTGTTTAAAAATAACTGGGTCTTCTAAAGAGGGAGAAAACTCTATCAAATCTTCTGTATCTTTCAAAACCATTAACTGTTTCTATCTTCTCATCCAGTCATATTAATCTAAGTTTGGATTCACACATACATAATAAATTTTGTTTGGCCCTATTGGAGTTATCTCTCTTACTAATTGGTTCAGCTGGATTGTTGATATTTATCATCAGAAGCCCTACATTTCTTCTTCTCATATAAAAGTTTACTTTACAGCTGAGATTTTAGGTTTGATCCCACTGTTCAAATTGGCCAAGTGTCTCCTACCATAGCTTTGAATTGACCAATGTGTTGTAAGTGAAATTTTGGTTGATGGAAACTGTGGAAGCTATCCAGGAACTGTTCTTATTATTGGATGATAGATTTCATCTGGATTTGGTTCTTGCCTTTATCAAAGATAGCACTGTTGTAAACATTCAAGCTATGCCTCCAGTCTGAGTAAACCATTGAAGTAAAAAAAAAAAACACCCCTGGAATATGCATTTTTATTGAAAAATGATCAATATTTAACAATGTGTCAGTTGCTCAACTTATTTTTAGAATTGATTAAATCACTTCATTGTAATCTAGTTAGTATTCAATTTATGCTATATATTACCATTACTAGTAGGAAATAGAAAAAATTTATAAATTAACCGAGAAAGTTTTAAAAGAATTAATTGCTGTTTGGAGAATAAATTGAAGGGGTTTTACTGATAAAGATAATTCTAATTTGTTCTTCTTGTAATTTGTATCCAATTTCTACTTATAAAGATGCTAATTAGTGATCCTACCAGGCCAAGTGATTTTGTGTTTAGTTGTTTGAATAATAATAGCCATTTCTATTTTAAGAAATCATTAATAAAAAAGGAATTATTCTTAGCTTGCTCCTACATTTATATTTTCTATCATCAGCTATTGTAAGTGAACATAATAGTTCACAACTCTTATTTTTTATGTTTAAATAAATAAAACTTTTACAAGAAATGATTTTTCACAAATTATAGTTTCTTAATATTAAATTCAATTGAATTATCTAGTAAATAATTTTGAATATACAATCAATTTATGTAGATTTTTTTTTGTAGTCTACATTAAAAATGAAAAACATTTTATTATAAATTTATTTTTCTCAGATGATATTTATTATTTTTTTTTATATATCCATTAGAAATGTCATGGAAACATGTGTTAGAGGTCAAGTAGTTCATCTTAGCCACCTTTAATTTCTTGGGTAGAAAAAATAAGCAAACAAACAAATAAAAGTTCAAAACTTCTCTACCTATTTATACACATGCAAAACACAAATTATTGTAACACTTGCAATGTAGCAAACACATAACACAATCATAGCTGTATATAAGCTGGCAATATAGTTTTTCATTTCTTTACTTCACACGGAAGAATTGCCAGCTATCTATTCGTCAGTGTGTTGTTAGCCACCCAGTACGTTTGATATTCTTACCTTATTACAGATGTTAAAAGTGTATAAATACTATTGATAACATACTGGGTGTGCCCAAAGTTATTCTTTTGGGATGGTCTTGCTTAACACTATGCATTATAAGTAGCTGCTGTATTGTTCCATCACAATCAGAAAGAAATTCATCTTTTTCTTATCGCTTGGTCAGTTTGTGATACTGTATATAAAAACAACTAAGGATTTGGGATTTTACTTGCATTACTCAAAACATTTGATAATTTTCATCCTTTCACTCATTTTACCTATGTAACAGCTGATTAAGTAAACCAGGTAACGTCTTTGAATATCTCAACACAAATATTGTTACTGTTTTTTCTCTTCTCTTCCAAATCATAAATTACTTGTACAAATATAATTTAACCTGTATTTCTTACTTGGAAATATTTATTCATTGTAATTTTTAACGTTTGTTGTAGGTTATTTTAGTGTAAACATTAATCGAAACAACTCATTCTTTGACAGCTAATGTATAAACAATTGAAAGATAATAACTTTTCAATATTATTCCTTGTAATATTTTCTCTCGGCAGTAAAATATTAATTTAACGTTTAGAATCGGTTGCATCAAGATAATCATTAACCTTTTAAAATATACATATACTGTTATACACACCTGTTTATTTTGTAATTATATATCATTAAATATCATTATTTAGAATATTATTTTTAGTATACAATTTTTACATATAGTAGGATTTTTATATGAAATTTCTGTTTGTTGGCAGTAAATCTTCCTTCTCAAATTTCTTTTCCTTGACTGTGAAGCAGTATTTTATCGTATGTTTCTTATAACTACTAATATTACTTGTAAAGTAGAAGGTTACTATTTTTATTTACTGTGGCTATATTTTCAAACTACCTGCTGTCTTAGTAATAGCGATCTCTCTACTTGCTCAGACTGGCTAGATGTAAACTAGTAAAGTTTCTGACTGACTGACTTACCTATCTCAGGTGATCTTGCAACTTGAAAGGTTTCTGCATTGAGTATTTACATAGAAATCCCCAATGTTGCACTTATGCATCTGCATCATGTGCATTCACACATGTAGATACAAATTTCAGGTGTATATAGTTTCCAAATTCGCTGTGTATATGTGTGTGTCATTGTGTGTCTATCTGTTTATCTATCATTCTATGTCTGTCTGGCTATCTCTCACTTGCACTCTCTCACTCTCTAGCAAAGACACATACACACACGCGCGTGCACACACACACACACACACACACATACACCCAAACATTGAGTTTGTGAGTGTATATATATTAGAATATGTGTGTTTGTGTGTGTAGTAATATACATGCATGCATACAAATACATACACATATGTAATAAGTGTCATTTCATTTCATCATTTAACGTGTATGTATGTGTATGTATGTGTAATAAATAAAATAACAAACAAAAATTACCTTTATAATAAAATATATATTGAGACAATTTCTTCACGAGGAGAAGGAATGACAAAGAGGTCAAATTGAAGATTCTCAATTTTTTTTTTACATAATTTCATAAGTTTTGAATGACTGTTCTATTTTTATCATTCTAGTTTAAATGAATCTATTTAACCACAAATTCCAACACAAATCAGTACAGTTGCACTCATGTACAGTTGCACACTTGTATATGTATATATTAATTTATTTTAGGAATTATGACTAAACAGATTTTTGGAACATTCAAATGAAATAATGTAAAGAAAAAAAATTGAGAATTTTCATATTTGACCATTTTGTCATTCTTTCTCCTTGTGATTCTAATGTAAAGAAATTATCTTGATATAAGTTGTATTGTAAAGGTATTTTATTTATTTTTTTCCAGTCATATTTATTATTAATTCATGCATGTTAAAATAATTTTTAAATAGCTGTCAAAATAGATTACTTTAAATGCTCTGATTAAAAGCCAGAGTTAATACAGTTAAATAGACGTCTTGTAGAAACAACATATTTTGTGCAAACAGTCAAAATTATCATTTAATATGAAATTTTCTAGTAATAGTTACAATTTTATTAATTGTTATTAACACCATCCTCATATTCTATTTTTGCTTTTTACCAGTCAAATAAATATAGTTGTTTCTAATTCTTAATATATACTTACACAGGGTTGATTTTATTATATAAATATATGTATTTGAAAGGCATTATTTATCTGATTATTTACAAACTTGGTTGCTTATCTCCAGAAATCAAATATTGAATCAATGATGGGTTTAGTACATTTTCTGCTTTAATTACCATTCGTAATGTTTTTATAATGATAATTTCTAATGATAGTTTAATCCAAGTGAGATATTGTTTTAAGTGATCGGTATCTAATGAAATACCTAAACACATTTCAAAAGTTTTTTAAAATCTAATTCTTATGGTAACTTCTATAACTTATATTTCATATTTCATATCTATGTTCTTATTGTTTATTATCTTTTAATTACCAAAATTATATCTAAACAATTTTATTCATTAACTTGCAGATATAAAGTTTTGAATAAAGGCACTTCCAATTTTATGAAATCCAACTAAGTTGCTATCATTAATAGAAATCAAGAGAAATTATAAACTCAACAGTATATAGTTGGATTTATTTTTTACATTATAAAGGCAATGAGTTAGAATCATTTGTGCATCAGACAAAACGCTTAATGGCATTTATTTTGGCGCTTTACGTTCTGAGCTCAGATTATGCCAAGATCAACTTTGCTTTCCATCCCTCTGGGATCAGTAAGATAAAGTGCCAGCCAATACTGGGGTTGGTGTTATTGACTAATCCTCTCCCCTAAAATTGCTGGCCTTGTGCCAAAATTGGTAATAATTATTTACATACAACTAGGTAGATTATCTTTGTATTAAAATAATTACTTATATTATTTCTGTTTTTTACTAATGAGTAAAGTTTTACAGCAATGTATTAATTTATTTGTACTATGTCCATGCTGAGTGAAGCAGTTTTTTAACTGGACATAGGCATGATTGTTTAGTTAAAACATTTGCTTTGCAACTGCATTACTGTGGATTCAATCAACTCAATATAATAAGGGCTTAAAGAAAGTCCTTAAAAATTAGTTCCTAATCATATCATTCCTGGAATGCTTTTTAAAGCCTAGAACAGGTGCTAATTTCAAACCAAGAACAGATGCTAATCGTTTATTGTTTTCCTTATAAAATATTATTTCTAGAATGAGTCAGTGTCTGTTTGTCATTTTATCATAAAGTGTCATTTTTTTGTACATGTGCCATCTTACATTTACTAAAAATATGGAAAGACACTCATCATCATTATCATCATCATCATCATCATCATCATCATCATCATCATCATCAACTGTCCGTTTTCCATGTTGACATGGATTGGGCACTATGTTATCAATAGTAAAATCTTGGAATAGTGACATAAAATTGTCATTACAGGCAAAGAGTCATGGCAACGACTATGGAAAATAAACTATTCTGCATATTTCATTAACTGAGAACTAAGTTAGTAAACTTAGCATGCAATTCAGTCTAACATGACAACCGCTAGTGGAAAAGAGTTTAAATATTTCTTAAATTGACATGTGTTAGTATTATTTTTCCATGGCAGAGTAAGAGAAGGCTATTGGAACTCCTTGCGAAATAATACCAGTTTGTGAGTTCAATTTCAGCTTGTGTTCATCATACCTGAAGATGAGTAGTGACTAAACTGTTTAAAGGGATATGTTTTAAGAAAGAAAGAAAAAAGAGAGATGTAATATTGATAGTCTGAAAGTTCTTTTCTCAGTACTTCTCATTAGAAAAGTTGTGTCACAGCATATCTACAACTCATTAGCTGGAGCTATATATAATCAAGTTTGATTGCATTTGAATTTTGTAAAGCAGTGTGTGAATTGTTTCTACAAGGATATGTTTAGTTTCTACCTGATCAAGTTATCTAAGATTGTTATAGTTTAGAATAGTTTTATACGATTGTTTTCTTTTGAGAGATGTTAAGGAAATTACTCATTAAACTCATGTCAGCATGGAAAATAGATATAAATGGTAAACTGAATTTTTAAAATTTAAATAATTTCTAGGTTTTAAATCTAGTAATAATGTCAAATGCTGATATGTATATATGTATGCCGGTGGCATGCAAAAAACACCTTGCTGGTGGCATGCAAAAAGCACCTGTTGAGTGCTGGGCCTCACGGAGGTAATGTGGCCGATGCCAGTGTCGCGCAACTGGTACCTGTGTTGGTGACATGTAAAAAACACTGTTTGAGTGTTGGCCTCATGGAGGCAATGGCAAAAGACTGAGACTTTTGGCAATATGCCGTGCTTGAGAAAAAGACCCATCAAGCCAAATGAAAACGTAGTCATAGGAGATACTGGTGTCATGCAACTGGCACTCATGCTGGTGGAACTTAAAAGCACTTATGCTAGTGGCATGTAAAAGCACCCATTACACTTTTGGAGTGGTTGGCATTAGGAAGAGTATCCAGCCATAGAAACTATGCCAAATCAGACTGGAGTCTGGTGCAGCCTCTCAGCTCACTAGCTCTGGTCAAACTGTCCAACGTATGTCAGTATGAGCAACAGACATTAAAAGATGATAATGATGATGTAACTGCAAAAACCTCTTCCCTACAATCCTAAATCCAAACTCACACTGTTTCTAAAAGTGACCACTTCACTAACTAGCCTGCTAGTTCAGCCATCTTACACTGAAGTTATGAAATAGAAAGTGTAAGACAAAGGAAGGAAAATAGAGAATTAAAATTGTTCATTGAACTTGTTGAAAATAGCAACCAAAGCTCTCACAAATTACATACAGCCATCTTAAACAAAAGTTATATTGAATATCAATAATTTGTGATATACAAACAAGATTGTCAAGACTGGAATGCTTTTCATCATGGTTTTCTCTGGCTATGACTGATCTGGGAACAGTTAACAACAGACTTTACTTTGAGCCAACGTATAATGTATTTACTATAATGCATTTATTTATTATAATGACTAGTCGCCAACCTGCATGGAGAGCTCTATCTGCTAGTATCTACAATGCTTTGATTTTGTGATAGAAATCAAATCATTTCTGGTCTTCAGGGGTTTGTCCTTAATTTCAGTTTAAAAGACTTTATAAAGTAAAAATAAAAATGAGACCTTAGAAATTAAATATTTACTCTGAAATTTAAATTTTATGTTATAAGTTCAAATGACACATTTCTTAAGTTTGCCTTTTTCTGTCTACTATTTTTAAAACTTGGGAACTAATAGTAAACTTCTGTATTTTTATCCCTAACTATACTTCTGTGATTGCCAGGCAATCACAGAGGAGTTCAAGACAGGTTGCCCCTGGGAGCTCCTCTATGCTGATGACCTTGCCCTAATTGCGGAGTCACTATCAGAACTAGAGGAGAAGTTTCAGGTGTGGAAGCAAGGTCTAGAATTGAAGGGCCTTAGAGTCAACCTAGCTAAAACCAAAATCCTAATAAGTAGGAAGGTAGATAAAACACAAACCCCTTCAGGTAGATGGCCCTGCTCAGTATGTAGAAAAGGAGTAGGTAGTAACTCTATAAGATGTACCCGGTGCAAGCTATGGACACATAAGAGGTGCAGCAACATCAAAGGCAGGTTAACTAGCAAGTTAGTTTTTGTTTGTGGCAGATGTTCAGGTGCAATAAAGACTGCAAACAAACAGG
>NC_068981.1:154318756-154326161 GCF_001194135.2 Octopus bimaculoides
AGCGTGGCCGTTTTCGTGCGGGTGACACGTAAAAGCACCCACTACACTCTCTGAGTGGTTGGCGTTAGGAAGGGCATCCAGCTGTAGAAACTCTGCCAAATCAGACTGGAGCCTGGTGTTGCCATCCGGTTTCACCAGTCCTCAGTCAAATCGTCCAACCCATGCTAGCATGGAAAGCGGATGTTAAACGATGATGATGATGATATACTTATTTTAAGGAAATAACTGTACTGAAGTATTAATAATTGTGTTTAATTTATAGATATTATAATCTGTTGTGAATAAATAACTCTAATATTATAACTTATACTTGCATGACTTAAGCTTTGAAATACGCATATGACTACTTTGAAACTTTCAAGATAATTTTCACTTTAAATTCGTAAATTGTACTTACACAGGATCACAGGATCTTAAAACTAGAGCATATTCTTATATTAGTAAAGATATAAGATTTGTTACAAAGAGACATAATGATACTTATTAACCAAGATACTCTCACTTTATCTACTCAATTGTACAGTTACAATGGTGTGTTTGTTCAAGACCTTTTTCAAACTATAGTTTCCTTTTGAAAATACTCCTCTTTTTAATTTCTCAATACCTTTTCAATGTTGAGGATAACAGAGATATGTATTCTATTTATTAAGGCTATAACTGGCATACCAAACTATATATTTATTACTTTATCTGAATTCCATACATTCTTATGAATCTTCTAATTGATATATTTACATAGTATAGGATTACTACTTATTCCCTTTCTAAATACAAAGCAAGGTCGCCATTCTATTTTGCTGGCTTGTAAAGGTTTCTGTCATGTTCAGTCTCAATCCCTTTATTTATAGGTTTCATATTTCTTTTGCAAGCCTTTGGGTTTGCAATGAAATCAGGTCATCTGCATTGTAAATACTATTTAGCTCTTAAAAGAGTATTTAGACTTCAAAACTGAAATAGTTTATTATCATTCCCAATTTTTTGCTTCTGTTTTTCTTTTTCTTTTTCAATATTTGAATTGCTTACATAATACAGTTAGAATTTGAAGACTTCAACTTGAAAAATTTTGTAACTTTGTATATTATTACTTGGATTTTAAAATTAACTTTTCCTGTTGAAATGAATGTCTTTGACTGCTTTGCAGAGATTTTTGACTATCTCCTTCTGTTCATAGTTCTACACCTTACAATATGTTATTAAATACTAAATATACAGTACAATGGTACTATATAAAATAGTGATGGTACATCCTTTTTTAGGTCCTATGTGCCAGTACAATCCTGTTATTGGAGTGCCACTTACATGTTTGCATGAATTGAGTTTTATGTAAATGTTTATAGATAAGTTTTTTACATTATGATACTGCAGGGAGACTATTTTGAAATTCTACCGTGTGTCACTTAAAAACCTATGGTATGTAACTCCCAAACATGTGTCATAGTTTTGCCATTACTTATATGAAACTAATAGTATATAATCAATTTTAACCTAGTTGACAACACTGATATCATGCTAGGCATAAGTACCTTATTTATATATTTCATTTATGTCCATCAGCAGGTTTTCAAAAGTGATCTGCATTTCAGTCATTTATTTTTCCAGTAATCGTTTACTATCAAATGAGTTAGTTAAACAAGCTTAGAAAAGTCAGCCTTACAATTTCATTTGTAGAGTAACAAGTTAAAATGAGTGAAGTTTGTTGGTTAAGTTTAAACAATTGCTCATAGTTCATAAAGTACTTATCGCAATGCACCTGTGCAATAAACAAAAAGAATATAGAATAGATAAATTTCAGATTGAAATCTGTAGGTTTAGTGAGTTTCAGTTTCAGAAACTAAGTATGTTAAAGAGACAAGAAATTTTGCACTACTCTTATTTTAATAAAAGGTCAATCTATGACAATTCTAAAATCCAAATGAGACAATCAGTTTATTTTTTTGAACTCTGCCAAATTTAGATTGGAGCCTGGTGTTGCCATCCGGTTTCACCAGTCCTCAGTCAAGTCGTCCAACCCATGCTAGCATGGAAAGCGGACGTTAAACGATGATGATGATGATGATTTAAGAATAGTTTTAAAATCATGATAAAGACATATTTATTTCATAGCCACACAAGCATAGATGTTACTTGTTGAAAACTGTAATTAGCAGCGTGGTAATTTTATGCATTGTTAAATTTATGATGCATGCATTAATTTCTGTTTGGTTGATTATCTAAATGTTTTAAATATTTAAGAAATGATTTGGCTCTATCATTTTTAATTTAAAAGTTAATTTTGGGATATTTTTGAAAGTAAATAATTGTTTTGTGTATAAAAACAACAAAAATTGTTAAAAATAATAATTTAAAAATATATTTATCTCCCAAATTATTATTTTGTTTTACATTTAAAAAAAAAAAACTAATCGATTTACGATTCCTATTCTTCCCTTTCTTTGCATATACAACTAGCAACTTTATTACCAGGATAGGCTTTGTTTAGCATATTTGTCTAGTTTTGTTTATTAATCTCCTCTGATAACTCTTCAATTGTTCCTTTCTCTTGTTATCACTACATGCCAGTTTGTACACATTGATACACATGTTATCCCATCACATCTTGTTTTGTTTTTAACATCTGCTTAGCTATCCTAAATACTTTGATTTTCATCCTTCTTCCTGAATTTAGAATAGTCACTTGTTCTACTTCCTTAAAAATTACATTCTGTTCTTGTATAGCTTTCACACTTATTTGTATGCTACTGCTTTTATATTGTTTTCAGCTGCTTCTCAATTTGTAGTCTACTAGAATATGAAGTTGCTGAATAGTCCATGTTTAGGATATCAGTTATATAAATATTTTTTTATGACTTAGATATAAAGTTTAAATATGTAAACCTAGATTTTTTTTTTTTGCAAACTTATTTGATGTTAAATTAATTTCAAATATTTTATCACCCTTATCCTCATATACATCCATATAGTACTGATAAAAGTCATTAATCTCTTTTTATTGGTTAGAATTTATCTTGCATAAAGGTTACACGTAAACTTAATTTGATGTTTCCAACATCCTGTTGTTCTGAATGTTTGAAAATTAATTCATTTATAACATCCATTAAAAAAAGGAAAAATATTCACTACATGATATTTTACTCCTTTGCTCATCATTAAAGTTATTAGTTTTATACCATTTTTCGTTTACTTTTCCTGGCATGACACCAACATAGGGAATGTTGAAGTTAAAGTGTTGTCTCTTCTCAGTTTGGATTGTAAAATAAGAAAAGTTTAGCTTAAAACTATCAAGGTGAATATTTGTATGTGTAAGTTAGCATTACTATAAATTTTGAGAACAACTTTTCATTGATATTCTTTTGTGGTATTTCTTTGTTAAGTTATTTGATCTAAGATTGTGTATTAAACCAAAGCATTTTTGTACTGTAGCTGAGTCAGATTAGCCATTCAGAGCATACACACACTGTTATTTTTATTTTTGATTTCTTTTTAGTACTGTATGCTGCATTTTATATAGTACACTTTTTCTTTAATTTAAGATTATAAAATGTAGATTTTAAAAATATTTTTGAGAGGCATAACTCTACATATTAGTAATAAAATAAAGTGCTTGTATTAGGAAATGTATAATACTTTTACCACATTTATGCTATTTTCCTAATAGTTTTTTTTTTTGTGTGAAAGTGTTGTATTGGTACCAGTCACACATTTACAATTATTCAGAGCATAACTGACGATTGAAATGAAAGAGGCTTTTAAATAATGAGCTGTCAGTTGACCATAAAAGATAATTTGAAGTGTCAGACATTGACTGCAGGAAGGGTGAATTGATAACAGTTGGTAATGGTTTAATAAGTGGTAAGAACTAAGGTGAAGCTGAGCTAGCTACTAAATAACTAATTAAGATATCAGTTGTATAAGTTTAAGATTTTATTGGAATTCAATGATTACCTGATTATGTATGAACTGATTGATATGTCAATAGTTTTAGTGTGTTATTTTATAACATTTGTTAGTGCTAATTACCACTTAAAAAAAAATTTATTTCTTTGTGTGAGCAGTACCCCAACCAGTAAGTACATGATTAATCAGTTGGATAGAGATGTGCACATCTTTTCAATGTAGTTTCTTTGGAAACTCTTTTTCACCCTTACTGATCCCACTTGCCAGTACTGTTACCACTTCTTTCATCATCATTAAGATTTTTATTATTTTATGTGTGTTTCTCTGATGGCATGAATTAGGCAGGTTCTCAACATTCTTTCATTTGCTACAATCTTTTGTCATCTGGTTTACAAAGCAACAGAGAGAACTGTTGCACATTTGTCTGTCTGTCTGTCTATCTGCACCCCCCACACCCACACCCACACACACAGATACGTTACGAAACTATTATTTATGTAGAGAGACCATAATGACTTCTCCAAGAAGGAAGTGTAATACCAAGAATTAAATGTTGCCTATTATATGTGACTATTTTGAGGAATACTGTCTCTGTGGGACAATTTCAAGGAACATAGTTAGCTGACATATTGCCCTATTTAGGATTGCTTCTATTTTCTATTTAATTTTCTAGAATTGTTGATTGTTATATGTAATTTCACAGAATGTCATATAACATGGTTGAGTTAAAATAAATTACATAAGTTTAGAGATTCTGAATGTTAGATTGAATTTTAGTCTTGCAACTGAATTATAGTTAATGTTTTGCATCTTGTATTTTTTAACTTTAATAAGATTACAACTCCCTAATCAAGAAGGCTAAAATTTTATTCTACTTAATAAGTTTCTAATATGGATTCTTATGAATTATGAAAGCAGAAATGATTATATATATATATATATATATATATATATATATATATATATATATATATATATATATATATATATATATATACACAGAGGAGAGGAAACCCACTTCGGTCATGAATGACCATGGGATTGCACTTAGAAAGTTACCCTCTGAGGCACAAGTCCGGGCAAGGTTGTTTGTGGAAGGCCAGCAGTCGCCCACGCATACCAGCCTCCCCTCTCCACACCACTGATGTTATCCAAGGGAAAGGCAAAGGCCTGTACAGCTTGGCACCAGCGATGTCGCAACTCATTTCTGCAGTTGAGTGAACTGAAGCAATGTGAAATAAAGTATCTTGCTCAAGAGCACAACATACAGCCCCGTCCAGGAATCGAACTCACAACCTCATGATCATAAGCTTAACGCTCTAACCACTGAGCCATGTACCTTCACATATATATAGTTTCTCCATTATATTTATAATATATATATATATATATATATATACATACACACACACACACACATATATATACACACACACATACATACATACATACATGTATTACTGTCAAATCCTTTATAAGACAATATGCAGAAAGGAATACTATCCTACCTCATACTGCACTACCCTGCATATGCCTGAATTCTGAAAAGCTATACTTTGCAATTAAAATGTAGTTCAGTATGTAACATCATGTAGATAAAGCTGTTCATGGCTTATATAATGATGCTAGGGTCATTTATGGCAATTTGCCAATGCATCTACAATTTCTGTGTTAGATAATGCACTTGACGCATGTATAAGAAACAGCAGAACATTTTGTTAAGTGACTGAATCAGTTTTAATGTTAGTTATAATTGTACAGTACTTTGAGAAGTCTCAATGTTGACAATAAAATTTCTTTGTATATAAAAGATAAAGCCATACGATACATATGTTAGAACTGTAATACTATATGACTGAAGAAAGAGAAGTTCTGCAAAAATGGGAAAGAAATGAGATGAGTAACGATTTACTGGATGTGTGAAGTCTGTATATATAAATACAAGCATTAACTCCCAAGACTGAATTTGGATCTGCGAAGGCAGAAAAGAATTAATGATAAGTGATATTTGTGAAGTGAAAAGAAACAAAAAAAAGAAAAGAAAAAGAAAAAAAGGATAATTAGGTAATAGAAACATGTGTTGAGAAATCATGGTGAGATCAGATGGTGAAATGTAGGATGGTAGAGGAAGATAGGAAGATGGTTATCAGAAGTGGTAGGCTGGAAAAATAATGAGATTGTTAGGGCTAATTTAAAATAGCAAGGAGTCACAAATTTCATTTATCACTTACAACCATTTAGTTTATTGATGAGAAATCAAACATAGCAAATAAGTAAATACTAATTAGATTATTAAATGTAGTATGTAATATTGTCACTATGTTTTTTTTTTTTTACTTAATAATCATTTATATTTGTATTTTCTAAACTAAATGAATAGTATCTTTTATCCTTTTCGAGTATCCCTTACTACTAGTAGAGCAAGATAGCCATGAAATAAGGTATTTTGACTACTGCCTGCTCATAGATCACAAGTTAGAATCCCTTGCAGGCATTAAGTTATGTTTCTTGGCAAAACACCTTATTCTACATTGCCTCTTTCAATCTTTCTGCTAAGAATATGTTTCAAATGATCTGAAAAGCTTACGTGCATTAGACAAACAACCTATTCAGAGAAAATTTATCTCTTAACTACTTACTGCTGTGAAACCAAAGGTAAGCATTGGCTCGCAAAGCCCCTGAAGGCTTAGGAAACATTTTCACATTCTGCGTTGTGTATTCATGTGCACACACGCATGTGCAAGCGCGCGCGCGCACACACATACACACACACACACACACACACACAGATACATGCACTCTCTCTCTCGGTTTTGGTCTCAAACCTTTATCATTATTACTGAAACAGGACTCTGTCATCATGCCAATGTCTACTTTTGAAAATGCATTAGAAATGAAGGTTCTGAAGAAAAGCAAAAGATATACAGTTATTGCAAAGAATATAGACTATTTAGCAAACTGAAAATTCTGAACTCACGCAATCTATTTAAGTTTTGGTCATGACTATGACTATATACATTTTCACCTTCATTCCTGAATAAATAATAGGAAGAAACTTGAAGTAACTGAGATTTGTATTAAAATGTCAAGGAATCTTTGTAATGCAAAATGGAAAATTTCCCTCCAAAAATCCTTTTAAAATTCTAAGACAGATTATTGCATTGTCTGGGCATTTTCAATTGTGATGTATTATCACCAAAAGATTTGTTGTCTTGAAATATCTCACAAAATAATACTTAACTTATGATGGAGAGCAAGGGACTGGGAATTTTAATCAAAAATAGGATCTTTGGGTAATCATAAAAGCTTGGAATTAGACTGCACTGTAAAACATAACCCATTGTATCAGTATCTAAAACATTGTGTAATATATATCTTGATAACTTTGGACTGTTTATATGCCAAAGGTAAGTTCAGTACTGGATGAGTACAGCTGAATGAACATAATTTGTAAATTAAGTTCTGTATGTGTGTGTGTGTGTGTGTGTGTGTGTGTGTGTGTGTGTGTATG
>NC_068981.1:154326319-154330828 GCF_001194135.2 Octopus bimaculoides
ATATATATATATATATATATACAATCATTCATATGTTTATTTTTGTAAGATTTTTGATGTTAAACTTGCAGATTACAGAAGTCTGTAATGTTAAGCATAAAATTCTATCCCCACCCCCACACTGCACATCATTATACATACAACTACAAAATTGTTTAGATTTAATTTATTCTTATTTATGTTTTCCAAGGGAATTCTATAATTTAAGAAATGTCACTTGTTTGTCAAACTAAAATTATATTTTTGCTCTATTGGTTTATGTAAATGTCTATTAATACAGAAATTGAAGTTGTAGGATCTGTTGTTTGCATGACAAACTATAACAAATTATACATAAGCAAAATATATATCATGGCTTAATGGATAATTGTTTCTTTTTCAGAATAGCTTATATGTTAGTATGACAAATTTTAGTGCCATTACACTGTCTTCACTGTGAACATATTAAGTTTCTGTTCCTGGCAATATAATTAGATATGTGGGTTTATTTATTCACAAAGAAAACATATACATATATATAACATCAATGGTTACTTTAATTTAGTATAATTAACAATTAGTTGTTGTTTAGTCTCCAGCCAATCCTAAATTAAGTCTAGCTATGATCAAAAGCATCTTAAATGTAACTATGACCACACCTTGTTTTTAGCATATATAAGGCTATACTAACATGTCCTTTCTTTTTTAAGACAGTGAGGCATGATTTGAAGGTGATTTGGTTGTTACTTCTATCAGGTTGAGTGATCATATAATGTCACTTGTTGGCTTGTATGAAGTTAATATATTTAAGGGGTTGTTGAAATATTTAGTGTTTTTGGCACTTGTAGAAGACAACTGAACTCCAAAGAGACAGCTCTGAATAGGCATGTCCTTTTTTATGGAATACATTTTAAACTACGGTAGAGGTGTCAAAAGGTTGAAAGATGAATCTAATAAACATATAAGGAGATACAGTTCTATATTTAAGAGATGAGGAATTATGTACATTATTTATGCTATTTACATTTGATGGATATTTGTCCTCATCTTGTTTGTTGTTAATACAACGTTTCGCAAAGCTGTGACACGAGGAGATTTTGATAAATTGGGTATAGCTGATCATGTATGGAAAAATGGATACCCCCCCCCTGTGGGATGAAGTTAAAATAATAGACAGAGAACACCACTGGAAAATATGAAAACTAAAAGAAGCAACACATATGCTAGGACACAACAATCTCCTAAGCAGACCGAGTGCAGATATGAGCAGCATATGGGAACTGGTATTAAAGAAGGATAGAAAAACATTAGATTTATTAGCCCTCAAATTCACTCCATAATTGCCCATGAGCATATGGCATAGTGGTTAAGAGCGCGGGCTACTAACCCCAAAATTCCGAGTTCGATTCCAAGCAGTGACCTGAACAATAACAATAATAATAATAATAATAATAATAATAATAATAATAGTAATAACATCGAAAAATACCTTAGGAATGAGGACCCAAGATACCTGAAGAAGGGTGGAGGGTATATCAGCCGAAATGTTGTGTTAACAACAAACAAGATGAGGACAAATATCCGTCAAATGTAAATAATGTATATAAGGAGATATCATAGAGTAAAAATTCAAAAGTGGAAGAGGCTATTATTAGTTTGCATCTAAAAGAGGACAAAGCTTATTTAAGTTGAGCAAAAGATTCAATTTCAATATGTTGAAAAGTGAATTCACTGTCAAAAAATACAAACTTACAAAAATAAAATGATTTCCAACTATATAGTAAAGTTCAGTAAATTCTTTCATTATATTATTTAATTATCACATGTAATAAAGAATTAAAAGTGAATCAGTGCAAAAATTGAACTGATATAGAGATGTGCTATATAAAACAAAAAACAAAACAAAAGAAAAAAAAGACGTGTATTTATGTAGTGGTTACAGAGAATGCTCATAAAACAGGAAAAATCTAAAGGCTGCTTGGTGAGGACTTCTGATTTACATAAAGTTTGTCAGTGATTAGAAGTTTTCTATTTAGGCTTGTCTTTTTTTATTATTTTTAAATACAGTCAAATGACTGAAATAGACATGTTATTTCTTATGTACAGGAATAGTATCTCATTATTCTCTGTGTAACATTCTTTTAATTTTCATTTACTGGTTTCAGTCATTTGACTCTGGTCATATTGGGAAACCGCCTTTTATAGTATAGTTCTTTACATTGACCTCAGAATACTTATTGACTTCAGAGGGATGACAAATAAAGCGGACCTGGGCAGGGTTTGAATTCAGAACACAAGGAGTGTAACTAAATGCAAGATATTTTGTCCTATGCTCTACTGATTCAGCCATCTACATAGAATTTATATAATAATTAATTGTAGGTTCTTAGAATGTAATTTATCAAATAATAGAGCAATACCTTTGCAAAAAACATAATAGAATATAATGAGCAATAGTAATAGTACCTTGTTATATAGCCAGCAATCAACATGGTTTATATGTAAGATCTTAAACAGCTTCTATTGATGTAAAGATATCAGAAATTTGAAATCATTTGGTTGTGATTTTTGTGAATATATAATTTGAATGTATAGATTTTTAAGAACTTATTTTCCATTTTCTGAAATCTTTCATATTCAACAAAAATGATAATTACAATTTTCTGATTTATACTCTTTTTTCCAGAAATAACCATTCACCTGAAAATGGAGGAAAAGAACCAACAGTCACTGGTGAACATCAGGAAGAGGTTTCTCAAATAGAGAACTATAAAATATCAAAAGAAAGTCAAGAGGAAGACATAGAAAGCTCCTCTGTTAGAGCAACATCTTCTTCTGAAAGGACACTCAGAGCAAGTTCTCCCCGTCATATTTATTCTGATTTCTCTAGTGATACTGATAAACCTCAAGAGTTTTATTCATATCAGAAAACTTTAGCTAATAAAGCCAACTCACAATTGGAGAGAAGACGATTTCGGACTCGGGATAAAGATACACCTAGAAGATCTTCCTTGCAAGACAGTGTGTCTGACATTTCAGAGGATACTAGTTCTTCTGCTCAAACCTTTACTGATAGTAGACGTGTTCATCGAAAAAGAGATAAAAGTTCTTCTCGAAAATCATATCTGAACATCTCTGAAGGTAAGTTTTAACATTTTTTATTTTTCTTTATCAATGTGATTTGATTATTTAGCTAAAGTTCTGTGTCTTTCAGGGATTGAATCCTCTAAAGTGTCTTTTACTTATTTACCACTAGATGTTTTTGATGTAGGAAATGGTGAAATAAATAGATATTATAGAAAAGTAATTGTAATAAATACTCAGGTAAATAATTAAATTTCATATAGTTCATGTAACAGGTTAATTTCAATTAACAGGAAATAGTGAGGGTTCTTATGTGCTGTTTTATGATATTTGGATGGATAAAAATTAGAGCCTACTTAATATTGTATTAACAGTAAAAGAGCAATGCCTTCTTATTATAACTTGTCAGTAGAGATTAATGGATAAATATGCAATTAAGTTCTCTTAGAAAAGTGTTTTAAGCAAATTACAAGAAAAGAAGTCTTCTGAGCAGAGGCTGTGTATAAGGAGTTGAAAAACATTTGGAAGTGTCTTTTATCTTTTGTTTCAAAAAAGAAATTATGTTCAGTGTTGGATATTTTTAATGTCCCAGTAATGCAATTAATCGATGTCCCTTGTCATTACCTTTCAGATCAATACCTAGTACAAGTATTTTGTCAACAGATGTGCCTGTGTTGTTACCATTTAGAACAACCTGTGACTTAGTGCAGTTGATAAATCACATTGTTGTTAATTTATTTGAGTGGTTTTTTACTTCAATGTTGTGGAATCTTGGTAGTTTGTTTATGAAATGGTGTTGACTACAATGTTGTGGAGTTGGTAATAATGCTGTAGAATTGTAGAGTTGGCTGCAACATCATGAAAGATGTTCACTAGTGACAGTGCTTCTCAGTGTCTCACAGCAGACATAGCAGTAATGCATAGCAGACTAGCTATAGTGAACCAATAGCTTTTACCGAGTAATCTATATTGGTCCAGGCACAAAACACAATGAATTTACACCTAACACATATGTGAATTCAACACTGTCACCCCATCTAATCAAAGCTCCAACTGGCAAAGCTGCAGTTGAGTTAACCCAAGAACTACCATGAATTTACCACACTCCATTTCCCAATGTATCAACAGGAATCAACAGAACCCTTCATTCTGTTAGTCTTAAATGTGACTATACAAATTAGTAACTAATTCTTGACAGTTTCTGTAATGTGTATGCATACTTTTCTCCACAATATACAAATGCATGTATCTGTGTGTGTGTGTGTGTGTGTTTGTTTGTGTGTGTGTCTATATTTATGTGTCTATATTTATGTGTGTCATCATCATCATCATCATCGTTTAACGTCCGCTTTCCATGCTAGCATGGGTTGGACGATTTGACTGAGGACTGGTGAAACCGGATGGCAACACCAGGCTCCAGTCTGATTTGGCAGAGTATATATATAT
>NC_068981.1:154332740-154333720 GCF_001194135.2 Octopus bimaculoides
TATATATATATATATATATATATATATATATATATATATATATATATATATATATATGATTACGTGACCAACTAGACTATCAGATGTTGTTACACATTGCTGGTTACAATGCATTTTGTATTGTTTTAGCCTTCGAATGATGCCACCTCATTGACTAGGCAAGCTGGCTAACATTCCCCACTGATTGAAAGGGAGACTGAAATAAAGTGTCTTGCTGAAGAACACAATGTGCTACTTGGTCTGGGAATCAAACCCTTGATCTAGTGATCATGAGTGCAACAGCCTAACCGCTAGGCCATGCACCTTCACACACACAAACACACACACACATCTCCCTCTATCACTATCTATCTGTCTGTCTATCTTTGTTGTTTCTTTCTTTCTTCATTTAACATCCATGTTCCATGTTAGCATGGCTTAGATATTTTGACAGGATCCGACAGGTCAAAAACTGCAACATGCCTTACTATCTACTTTGTTATGGTTTCTACAGCTGGATGCCCTTCCTAATGACAACCACATTATAGTGTGTGCTGGAGGTTTGTTTTTTTTGTGCTATTGTCACTGGTGAGGTCACTGTGCAGCTTGCAGGACTATGAACCCAGGGAGAGTGATTTTATACTAGGAGGTGAGGGATAAGTCTTCATAGAAGGGGCCTGAGTAGAAAAGGTTTCTTGCTGTAGAGAGGTCCTCATGATTACACACATTTTAGAAGATAGAGAGGGGTGGGATAGGGAACTTAGTTTTAGCGTCCTTACAATTGTTATTTTTAAAATATGTTCAGAAGGAAGAAAAATACCCCAGCAAATGTAGGAATTAATTGTTTATTACAGTTGATTAAACACTAAAATAAAAGTTTGCTGTTTTCATGTTTGTCCCTCTGTATGACTAATGCAAACACAACTTGATGCTCTCAAGCATTATCATGTGTGACTGCTTGATTTGTTGGTACCTTCAGTGGTCTTTTTCACCCCCCCCCC
>NC_068981.1:154333730-154336230 GCF_001194135.2 Octopus bimaculoides
CCCCCCCCCCGCGCATGTGTGTGTGTGCCTGTCTGTCTGTCTGTCTGTCACTCTCTCTCTCACTCAGTTGTTCGCCATTTATTATATTTGCCTCTATTCCCATCTCTTATTAACTTATCCACTCACCCTTTCCAATCTTCTGTCCATAATCTCTCTCTCTCTCTCTCTCTCTCTCTCTCTCTCTCTCTCTCAGATGTTTGCCATTTGTTATATTTGCCTCTATTCCTATCTCTAAGTGTCACTCTCCTCACACTCTTATGAACTTACCCACTCACTCTTTCCAATCGTCTGTCCATAATCTCTCTTACACTCACCTTCTTGTACCTTGAAAGTACACTCTGACCTAGTCACCATTATCTTCATCTCTCTTTCCTGCTATTCCCATGCACTCTTATATAATATGGTGTAGTCATGTATCTCCTCTATAGGATGACACCTATTCCTGTCTCTCTATCGTACTAAGCATAAAGCCACCTCTATCACATTAGGCATAAAGTCACCTTCTTCTCTACTACACCCACACTTAGTTGAGGAGGCTTCTTTGTCTTGTGAGTTACTACTTGTCAACCTCACTAGCATTGGTGCCTTGTAAAAAGCTCCCTGTACACTCTGTAAAGTAGTTGGTGTTAGGAAGGGTACCCGCCTGTAGAAAGTCTGCTAAAGAAGACATAAGAGCTTGATACAGTACTCTGGCTTGTTGCATCTGTTGAACTGTCCCACTCATGCCAGCATGGAAGACAGACGTTTGATGATAATAATAATGATGATGTGATAGAGAGCCTGTCAACATAAAAAGAATGGGCGTATTTTCATCTCTGGCATTCACTTCTTTGAGTTTTCTTTGTAACATTCTTCTTTCTGTGTAGAATATAACTTTGTGGATATTTTCTTGATGTCTGATTGAAGTCTTCTGTCATATGTACAGTTTATAGTAGTTGTAGCTCATTGTGTCTACATTGATTAATCAATTAATAGAGAATGTGAATAAAGCCTTTGCTAAATATATTATACTACAGGTTTGTTTAGCATAGATTGAATTTTCAAATTCTCCACTAGAAGATTGTTGCTGTTTATGCTAGTCTACCAGGTCATTCCACTGCAGTTTTCCTTGAAATAACAACATGAAAATTAAATATTCTGTCTGACATCATTGACTCAGTGAATTAGAATACATTGCTTTTCCTCTCATATAATTTTAGATTTTATTTTATCAATATCTGCATCACTTTATAAAGTTTATATTTTTGCATTATATTAAAGTCAATAGCTAACTTGATGGGCATTATCTTTGAAATAGGTCTACATGAAACATTTGATGAATCTACGATTCATATGAATATACCTGTTTATTTTCTTATTTGGAACTAAAACCTGTTTTTCTTGTTAGTGAATAGAACTAAAATGTTTCTGAGTTGTTGTTCAGAAGGTAGTAAACACTACAATGCTTTTATTCATTTCTCAAAATACACATTTTCTTTATTTTGTGATCAAACTGGGTGCTATTGGATATATTCAAGTGTAAAAAATAAATGTATTTAAAGATTATTATATTTCTTTTAGCTAATAACTAGTTGTAACTAAAATTACATAAAGATAGCAACTAAATATACTTGACTGTTTCCTTTGTCAGTATATTTCCATTCAATTGGCTGAGTTAAGACCTGTGTGTTTCCTTTCTTTGGGCTGTCTGATAACATAACAAACAGCTGGCTCTGCCTGCCTAATGCTTTGTTTCCCTATCCCTGAAACTCTTATAAGTTGGTCAGCAAACAAAAACAAAAAAGGGCAGTCTAGTATTGATATTAAAAAGCAGACCACTATGTGAATGTGAGTGTTTACATTTATTACTATTAATTACCATCGGATTTAGGCTTAACTTTTTAAAAGAGGAAGAGCATGGATGTTGTGTCGCACTTAAAGTGTTATGGTAACATGTTTTTTTCTATTGATTTTTCTGCTACTTTATATATTTTTTAAAGAAGCTAAAGCTACGTAAGCTACACGCACATATGCAGAAGTGTACAGTAAGTTACAACACAAGTTTAATAACTGTCAGTGAGTTGTCAAGAGTTATATGTTATCAAGAATATTATTTACAAACATGATTTAAACAAATGCATTAGCACAGTGCATAGATGTGACAATTATAGATTGAGCTGTTGTCTTTATGATTATATGTATACATATTTATTAAACAAGAATATTATTGACAGTGACTTCGAAGTTTCAACCAGCTAATCCAGCGCCCAATGATGACTGAAACTTCGAAAAGAAACCAAATATTTTATTTTATTTATTTATGTATGTATGTATGTATGTATGTATGTATGTATGTAATGTATGTATGTATGTATGTATGTGTGTGTGTGTGTGTGTGTATGTAAGTATGTATGTATGTATGCATGCATGCATGCATGTATGTATGTATGTATGTATGTTCTGTAATAGATTGATATCATCTAGTTGAGTTCATGAATAAAAATGACATTGATCAATTTAT
>NC_068981.1:154341665-154353081 GCF_001194135.2 Octopus bimaculoides
ATATATATATATATATATATATATATATATATATAGGTGTGGTGACTAATATGGACACCAACGAGAACAGCAAGAACAGAGATTTATTCAGGGTAGGCAGTCAGTATTAATAAAGTAAATTGTGAATAAATTAAATTACATAAAAATATTTTGACAACAAAAAGCATTTACTTTCTCTCTCTCTCTCACCCACACACAGACTTACAAACAGACAAGACACACATGTCTATAGGGATAAAAATAGTTTAGTGGGTTGTACCTACATATGCTTTAAAATAACACACACACACACATACACATTCACATTTTGGGATTTTTATTTTATAATTATACACACACACACACCCACACACACACTCTCTCTTTCTCTCTCTCTCTCTCTCTCTATCTCTCTCTCTCTCTCTCACACACACACACACACATACACACACACACACACACACACATATGTTCATAATCACTGTTTCATACACGGTAGTGAGCTGGAAAAATTGGTAGTGTTAGAAAAAATACTTTGTAGTATTTGTTCCAGCACTTTACATTCTGTGTTCAAATCCCACCAAGGTCAACTTTGCTTTTCATCCTTTCAGAGTTGATAAAATAGAGTACCATTCAAGTATAGGGGTTGATGGTATCAAGTAACCTTTCTCCTCAAAACTGCTGGTCTTGTTTTGCCGGCCAAAATCAGTAACCATTATTACTGTTTATACATTCATATGGAATAAAATGTCTCTGAAGACATGCTCAATCACCAAAGACAAACTCACATATACACTGTAACACAGACATTCCTCACTCTAATATTACACTGATCTGTAAGCAGATATTATTTTGCTCCTTTATTCTTTTTATTTCATTCTAGAGCCAAACTTATGGCATTTAGATCTAATAGGGTTGTGCGTAGTTGAAAGACTGCAGCTATTCTACCTAACAGGAAAATAATGGCAATTTACTGAATATACACTGAATTCCATTTATTAAATTACTTTTTTTTTATAATGGATTGAAAATCATTTACTTTTTCATATTTAATAATTAATATATTTTAGCCTGGGTAGGCACTACCTACCTTGCCTACCGAGTTGGCACATCTCTAACATTAGATCTGAAAAACATTAACATAGAATGTCTTGATACATATTTTTTGTGGTACAAGAAAATGTAAGTAATCTAATTGTAAACTGTGTTCAAGAAAGATAGACATTGGCTTTTATCCACCCTTTGAAATTAGACATTAATACTTGCAAAAGTTAATTACACATGGCAAACTTAAACAAGTGCATGTTAACCGAATGGTTAAAGTACTTAACTTGGTCTAGTCTATATTCTACATTGTCCTGTACTTGTTTTTACTTCAGCCCTGTATTAATCCCACTTCAAAATTCATTAGTTGGAAGCTAATCTTAAAGAGATCATTAGTTACAAAAGAATAGATGTAAATATTAATACTTTCCTAATTGATATGAACTTGGTATCTGTAGTGGCAACTACTTTTGTTAAATATTCTTTTTCCAGTTTTATATTCGTTTGTGCAAGTTTAAATCTTTAAGTTTCACTTTCCTAACAATTTCATCTGTTCAAAAATGTTTACAATTGTGTTATAGATTGCATGTTTCTATTTCTCAAGACTAGAATTCATATGGTTTCACGTAATAAAAAAACCCACGAAAAACACCTAATTGAAATATTTATTTGTTATTTCTTATTTTTTAATGGAGTTTCATCAACAAATTACTCTTGTTTTTATGAAACTTATGTAATAGTAATAGATTTTTACTTGTCTTTTTTTTAAACCTTAATAACAAAAGCGAGTTAATAAACATTAAGCTTAATAACTTTACTATCAAATACAGCAAAAGTGATATAAAGCTGCCAGAGATATATTTTCCTACCCTAAAGATAACAAGCCTTTCTGTAACTTGTTTATCCACTTCATACTGAAGAACAATCTTCTCTTATACTTATCTATAAAATGATTGTTCTTGGGGATCTAAAACATTTCTGATTGGTAGTGTTTTGATATTTTGTTTTTGTAATTCGTTTTGCAAAATTTTTGATGTGAAATTGCGTGCTGAAATGTGCTGTATCTTAGGAAGAATTATTTGCTATCATCAGTGACATTTCTAAGTTATTTCTGTTATTTAGACTCTCAGAAAAACATCTAAGTTAAAGAATAAAGATGTAGTTTATACTCACACTTATAGAAACAAACACCTGTCCCAAGAGTTATAATGCAAAGGTATCTTTGTATGCATCCTCTTCTTTAAAAATAATGATAATGATCTCTAATATTGGCATAATGCTTCGATTTTGGAAAAGGCATAAACTACATTAACTCCAGTATTTTACTGGTACTTGAAAGGATGAAAAGCAAAGTTGACAGTACATCAGTTAATTTATTCAGATTCATCTTTGTTTTCTGAAAATTCCTTTTTGGATTTTGTTCCTTGTAAACAACTGTTAATTTTTTAAACCCAGGCCATATTGTCAATTTATGAGAAGCCAACAGAAATCAGCACATCTTTCATATCATGTCTAATCACTAGCTGTTTAACTTACAGTTTTGGTTATATACCAATGAGTAACAACACCTAGTAGGTGAAATCATCTAGTCAATCTTCTTTGCAGAAAGGTATTACTTCCCATTGTTGGTGTAGTAGTACTTCTATTAAAAGCCACACTAAGTTAATGTGTTGGTGCAAAAGTGCAGTTCTGTTTTGGAACTGTGATAAACTTGTGAGTATACAGTATTGGATTATGAAGCAAATTAAAATGTTCAGAGAAGTGTGACTTTGTTAATAGCTTATTCTCAGTCAATTAGTGATAACATCAGATAATTTGTTCCTTTATGGGACTCATTCACATTCTCCCTGTGAAGCTTCAAAGGTAATTAAATTCATTAATGATTATATATTGGGTCATCCCATAAATAATGTTTTTTTTTTATACTTCTTTTATTTTCAAAATTGAAATTAAAAGAAGTTCTTTTTTAATCTAAAATATACTCTCCTTCATTTTCTACAATGCTCTTCCATCTATCTAGTAGACATGCAAGGCCCCTCACCCAAAATTCACTTGTCCATGATGAAAAATACTCCTCCAGTACTGTTCTGATCTCATCTACAGAATTCATATATTTTTGTCCAAATGATTTTGAAGACTGCGGAATAAATGATAATCAGATGGGGCAATGTCATCCTTGCTGTATGTGGCTGAGCATTATCCTGATGGAAGAACACCTTTTGTCTTGAAACCAAAGATGGTCATTTTTCTTCTAGTGCTGACTTAAGCTGATCAAGCTGCTTGCAGTAGATCTCCTTTGTTACCATTTGATTTAGGCTTAAAAGTTCAAAGTGGACTAAACCTTTCATATCCCACCAAACATATAACAACATCTTACGTGGGGGAAGATCTTCTTTAGCCTGGGGTGCTGGTGTTTCTCCTTTTCCTACCCACTATCTTCAGCACTTGACATTTTTATAGAGAGCACATTTCTCGTCACCAGTCGCTTCTTTGTCACTTCCATTACAGCTTTGAAAAAATAACTGTTAAAATCAAACTGCACTCTTTGAAACTTGCACTAAGAATAAGTACAGAGTAAAATTACTACCTGCTTTTATAGCAAGTTGATGCAGTTAGTTTATCCCACCCCCCTCCGACTTTTAGTTCATGCAATTGAAAAAACCGCATTATTCATGGGATGACCTATTAGGATATAAAGGAAAACTTAATTCCCCGCTCCAAAAAAATGTCAATATCATTGAGACACTTTTTTTTATTGTCTTATCAGTTTCAGTCATTAGACTGTCACCATGCTGAAGTACTGCCCTCAAAAGAAATAAGTCCTGATTGATGCCATTACTTATTTCAGTTTGGTACTTATTTTATCAGTCTATAATTAATCTAGTGGCCAAGGTACCTTTATGACATACCAATTTTAAGTGATAGTGCTATATCAAACCTATAAACAACAAACATGGACACATGCACACATACATGCACATACATTATACACATACACACACATCCACACACACACTATATATCAGGTTGAGTAAAAAGTAAGCAACATTTTGAACTATGAAGAATTTGTACTGGATTTTTGCAGAGTTTTAAAATTAAAAAAAAAATTCATTGCAGACTAGTGACTGAGACCATTGGAAATATGCAGTGCGTGAGAAGACCTGGCAAACCAAGTGAGACCATAATCTGTGGCCTCTGCCAGTGGTGTAGCCAGCCCACTTATTCGTACCTTTACTTCATTGGACACTAAACTCTGCTTACGAAGACCTGTTGGGGCAAGTGAAATCGAAATCGTAATTGAACAAAATTTGATGTCTGGCACTTGTGGAGCGCTAACAGTACCATCTGAGCATGATCATTGCCAGAGCAGCTGTCTGGCTTCCGTGCCAGTGGCACGTAAATAGCACCATTTGAGCAGGATTGTTACCAACGTCTCTTTATTGGCACTTGTGCTGGTGGCATGTGAAAAAACATTCAAGCAAGGTCGTTGCCAGTGCCGCTGGACTGGCTCCTGTGCAGGTGGCATGTGAAAAACACCATTTTGAGCATGGCCATTGCCAGTACTGCCTGACTGGCCCTCATGCCAGTGGCACGTAAAAGCACCCACTACACTCTTGGAGTGGTTGGCATTAGGAAGGGCATCCAGCTGTAGAAACTCTGCCAGATCAGATTGGAGCCTGGTGCAGCCATCTGGTTCGCCAGTCCTCAGTCAAATTGTCCAACCCATGCTAGCATGGAAAGCAGATGTTAAATGACGATAGTGATGATGATGATGATATATATGACCATTTTCATTGTCATCATCTGCTTCCCATGCTGGCATGGGGGAGACAGTTTGACTAGAACTGGTAAGCTGGAGAGCTGTACCAGGTTCCAGTCTGATTTGGCTTGATTTCTATAGCTGGATGTCCTTCCTAACACTGGAATGATTGCTGCAGAGACAATTATGATGGATGTGGTTTCCTAGTGTTAATTGTAAATACTTCATGGGATGTTTGGTTTAACTGTTTGTCTGTTCTTGTATAACTGGGATTTAATTATTTGTTCATGCATGGTTGAGATTAGTATATGGCTGTGTCTGATGTGCTTTGATAAGTATATTGTCATCTGGTCAGATTTTTTTAGTTATGTTATTATTATTTGTTTATGCTATCTGTATAGTCTATTCAGCATTAATGTCATTAACATGAGAATGTCATTTATGCTGAGGAGAATAGGTGTTAAAGCAAATATTTGACATGTTTGCTTATCACAAGTTGATAAGAAGAATTCTTTCTTGTTAATCTAATAATTCTATTGTTGTTTGTTGTGTGGAGCCCACATCATTGTTGATCAAGCTGACCTATTATAAAATAGGTTCTTACCATGACTGTCCTACCTATTTTTTCAGGTATAATGTACCATTGATGACATTATCAAATATGTATATACTTTTTTTAATGACACTGGATGTACTTTGAGAGATTTGACTACTATTTCTAGAAAGTTGAGTGACCATGTAGAAGCATCATCAACAGCTTTTAATAATTATATTTAATTTAATATATATGTGAAGGAAATTTCTTATTAAATCGTTCCATGTGCTTGGTGGGTTGTAAAAGAGATTGAGCAGATAAAGGATTATGTTAGAGTATAATAAGCTATATGCTATATTTATATGTGATCTCAAATTAAATACTTTACGGTATCTTGTTCAAGTAACTAATCCTGGTAGGATTGACAAGGGCTTTTGGTTTTCAGTGGTTACATTAGTTCTTGAGTTGTATCATCTAGCTATGTTCTTCCATTTATTGTGTGTAGTTGAAATAATAAAAAAAAAAATTATGGTATAATGATGTTTATAGTTATTCAAATAGTTTTACTATTTATTTTATAATTTTTCCTCCCTTCAGTTGTGTAAATAGATGAATTTTGAGTTTTCTGTGCAAAAGTCTTATGCAAGTTTCAACATCATACTTATTTCAAAGTTGCTCTTAAATATTTTCTTGAAATTTGGGAAGTATTTCATAATTGTTATTTTATTTTTATTGGTTTGGTCTTGAAGAAGGGTCTGTGCTCAAGGCCTTTGCAGGTACTCCAAAACTGGTAACTGATAATCATTTTATTATTTGAAGTTTACTAAGGGAGCAAAATAATAGAATTATTACATGCTTTGTGGCATTTATTCAGGCCTTTTATATTCTGAATTCAAATCCCATCTGGGTAAACTTTGCCTTTCTTCTTTTTGGGGGTTGATAGAATAAAATACCACTTGAGTCAATAGTATTGACTTAACTCCTCCTCTCGAAATGGTTGACCTTGTGCCTAAATCAGAAATCATTATTTGAGGCTTACTGATTAGAGGTTTACTTTTGAAACTTGTTTGTTCTGTATTTCAGCAAAGTTAGCAACCAGTTAACAATTACTAAATCACTTTGGTGATTTACAATTAAAAATACCAGCTGAACATTTATCTTTGTATTTGTTTTTACATTTTATCACTCTGTTTTACTTTTCAGATTCTGAGGAAAGAGAAGCTTCAGAAGTAAGTAATCTTGCTTTTTCTAATTTCATATTAAATCCTCTTATGTAGGATATTCATTTTAAATCAAATTTATGTTGTATAAATGAAATTTTAATTTGAATCTGTAGATTTTAAATCCTTTCTTTCTGTTGTGTCTTTTTCTGCATTTAGTTCTTTACTTTATTTAGAAAAGCACAGTGATGGTGATAAATAAGTGCTAACTTTTATTTCCTCATATAGACTTAAGCTTAAACTTAGATCCTTCCACATTGTGAAATTCATAAGGCAATAATCTTCCTCCAGTGTGGTTGATCTGCAGTTGTTCCTGCTCCTGCAGGTCCTTGTACATTGAGGTGTTCTTAGAATGTCCAGTTCCAAGTGCTCTTGACTCTTCTCCTATTTTCTTTTTTCCAGTGTCTATGTTAGTGCCATATTTACATGTTGAGTGATTGGCATGCAAATGTGACTTGCCAGACAAAGCCAAAGCAGCACCATGATTTTTTGCAGTGGCTGGGATTTAATTCATAGAGAGGATTTTCTCAATTGAAGTCTGTCCCACCAGCTAACTCTGATGTTTTTCATTAGACATCATTGATACAATATGTCTAACTTTTTGGCCAACTTCAACATTTTTTATGTGTCACAAACATACAAAACCATTAGCAGAACTAAAGCCATATTTTCATGTCAGCATTGATGCTTGTTGTCAGCAAGATTTAATGCAGTTTCTGAAATATGGTCTGCGTTTTGCCAATTCTGCAATTTACATTACTTTCTAGGCTTACATCACTACTGATTACACAGCCTAGGCAAGAGAAATTGTCCACATTTTCCATATCTTACTGCCTGATGAAGAAGGCATGATGGTTTGTGGTTTTAATCTGCATTCTCTCTCTCTCTCTCTCTCTCTCACACTCACACACACACACACACACACACACACACACACACACACCACCATCATCCTCATTTAATGTCCACTTTCCATGCTGGCATGGGTAGGATGGTTTGATAAGGAATGTTGAGCTGCAAGATTACATTGAGCTCTAGTGTCATCTTTGACATGGCTTCTATTGCTGGATTCCCTTCCTAATGCCAACCACTTTCCAGAGAATGTACTGAGTGCTTTTTTCATACTACTTGCACTAGTGAGATTGCTGTGTAACTTGTATGACAGCAAAAAAACAGAGTAAAAAGAAAAGGAAAAAGCTCCTACTATTAAAAGGGAATATTTGGGATGGAAAGGTGGTGATGGGTGGCTGTATGCCAGTTGTTGAAAGGGAGAAGCACAGGTGTTTTGTTATAGAGGAGATAAGGCAAAAATAATGATGGGGTACTAGAACAAACTCTCAAGGAACAAGAAGGTGAACATAAGAAGAGACATGCACAGTGGATCATGGGAGGGGATGAGAGAATGGATGCTTTAAGAGTGTGATGAGGGAGTAAACAAGTGGAGGTAGGGGTTAATGTTAAATTTTTGGAGGGGATAAAATGTAATATTTGTGATATTGCCCTCGGGTGAGTACAACAACTGCTTAGTACCACAAATAATGGGGAAGAAATGCTTGATGTGTCAGGGAACAGGGTTAGGGTTAGGGTTAGGGTTTGTTGGGATTCCTCAAGAATTGCCTACTGCAGGAAAGATAACTGAGACAGCTGTAGTTACTACAGTTGCAAGTATAGATCCAAGTGACAGGGCTTTTAGGATACAATTTTTGTTGTAATGAGTGGTTTTAGGATATAATTTTTGTTGTAATGAGTCATCTTGAGCACAGTAAAACATCACTCATCTTGGTCCTTTGTCATCTCCTCCATAGGGCTCAACATCTTGAAATCAGCCCTCAGTATTTCACCCCATGTCTTCCTGGGTCTCCCTCAACCACGAGTTTCATCCAATTCAAGCAATTGACACTTATTTATGCAACTGTTGTCATCCATACACATCACATGTAGTCATCTCTCTTGCATGCTACATATAATTCCTCTTATGACTAACATTTTTCTCAATACATTTGCGCTTTATCAATCAGGCACACTCACATTGCGCATCTAGTGGAGTGTACTAACTCCATTCCTGCATTCAGCGTCCACGTCTCAGTAAACACATGCATGTGTGTGTGTGCGCGCGCGTGCACACACACACACACACACGTACATACATGTGTGTGTGTGTGTGTTTTGCAGTAGAGGAGGAACCTGTCTACCTCAGGTGAAGAGAAATATAAGATGAAGATATGATCGGTATATCCTCAAGTTACGGGAAGGTGTATATGGTGAAGTGGACTGAGGATGGGAGGGGTGAGTGGGTGGATAAATTCTGAGATTGCAAAACAGAGTGGGAGATGGAGGAGGGAATGTAGTGAATGGGCACAGGTAGAGAGATGGGGTATTAGGAGGATATGTTGTGGGGAAGATACACACAAATGTACTCAGTTTTATTAAGTGGTAAGGAAAGACAACAAATGTTTAATTTTAGAGAATACATTACCTTTAGTATTGGTGTGAACTAAGAAAAAAAAAATGCATGTGTCAAGCTAGCTATTAGAACTGAAATCAATCAGAAAATATATTGATGAAAATTAAAGATGGCATTAACTCTCCACTCATTATTCTATTTATTACTAGCTTATTTCAGAATTGTATCGACTATTATTAGCATAAGCCTAAGTTATCAATGGTATAAAAATACTAAATATTAACTGAACTTTATATTTTAGCTTCTTTTGCAACTATTATAAAAGGATTTACAAATTAGAAATTGTTACATTTTCCTAATTAGCTGCTTCAGATTGTTGTTTACATTTATTACTTGTTTCTAATTCATTACATTACTCGGGTGTTTATCTATTTCTAAAATTTATTCAAACTGTCAAATCTTGGATCATTCACACAATTTTCCTATCTGGTACCTGATATTAAACTGTAAATATTTTATGTAAGACAGCACTTTTTGTTGCAGAAATGTGATAAATACATTTATTTTTTATATTTATCTGTTAGCTATAAATACAATGCTGTTTTGTTTGTTTCAAAATATTTAAGGCCAAAGCGGATGGGATTGGCTTGTAACCTGTTGAGATATTTCTAGGGAGGAAAGATTTAGTATACTTTCATTTAGGTTACTTTGGTTTTCCTTGAAGCATTGTAAATTTACTGTCGTAGAAGAAAACAGGCAAGTGAGGTTGTATTACAGTCTATACAAGATATACGCATGTTTTAATGTTTTTTTTAATAAATGTTTCCTTACAACTGTTGAGTTATATATATTTAACTAGTACAGCAAAGTTTATATATGTTTTATGAACTAAAAGGACACTATGTAGCTAAAGTATATTATTCCCATTGCTTAGTTGTCATATTTCTTTCTGTTTTCTGTAATCTTTGATTGGAATAGATTGTATCTATATTTTGTTTTTACAACTTAATACTGATGAGAATAGAACTGAAAAGTGTGTTTTATTTTCTCTCCTTTATATTTTAAATGTTAGTTGTAATTGTGTTAGTAATAATGAGTTGCTGAGGTTAATGAATGTCAATTCGCTTCTAGCACCTGGGTGATGATGCTGTTTAATATACAAATAATTTCTCACCAGAACAACCAGTGCGTAACTCATTAAAGGATCTTGCCCTTATTTGTTTCATAGATCTAGCATTTGTCCATTCTCTATCTGTTAGTGTTTTGTATATTCTCAAAGAGAATAATTTAATTGTATATTTTGTAAACTTTATCATTTATTCTATTAAATTCTATCAACTATCTTTTAAAAGTTTATCTGTATATAATGATATTCTGTGGCCACAGTTCAGTGGCTGGAGCTAGTAAAAGAATATTCATTTTGAATTTTTTTTTTTCTTTTAACTTTCAGTATTTGTCTGTTTCTGATGGTTCAACAAGTAATAAGACATTTTCTGAACCTTCTAATGTCAATGTAATGAGCTCACAAAATGCTTATTATGCAGCACGTAATATACCTGGTACTTCTGCTACTGGTTTAGAAGGAAAGAGAATTAGTAATATCACTACTTCAGAATCAGAAAGAGAATTAACAAGTGAAAGTGAAAGATTTATTTGCAATGCAAAACCTAAGATACCATCTTATGCAAAAGTGCGAAGCACTAGTTCAAAAGCTATGGATTCTCAACAGCCAAATATCTCTTCAATACCCACTGAGCCTCAGAAGAATGATTTTACCACAGATCATGTTCAACAATCTCTTTATTCATCAAAAAATGCAATAAAATTATCAAATACTGCAGAAACAACTCACAATATACATTCTGGAGGACTGTCTATAAAAAATAAATTGGTTCACACGAATAAAAACGAAGATGTAGATTTACGATCTAAACTAGTTTCTCATGATATATCAAAAACCATTGGTGCTAAGGTGACTAACAAAACACCATCTGTTACAACCAAAAGTACTGATGGTGCAACAGTTCCAAAAACAGTACCTGGTGCAACAAAGAGCATTGATGCTTTAGGAGTTTCTAAAACAGCACTAACTGCTGCAAAAACTACAACTACAACAGTAACTCCTAAAACATCACCAACTGTAATGAAAACCACCAATACTGCAGTGGTTTCCAAATCAGCACTTGCTGCCAAGAAGACCACTGATGCTACATTGGCTCCTAAAGGAGCTCCTGTTGTAACAAAATCTACTGATACTACAGTAGCTTCAAAAACATCATCTGTTACAACAAAAGCTCCTAGTACAACAGTGGTCTCCAAAACAGCACCTGTAGCAACAAAAACGATTGATGCTACAGTGGCTCCCAAAACAGCACCTGTGGCAACAAAAACGATTGGTGCTACAGTGGCCCCCAAAACAGCACCTGTGGCAACAAAAACGAATGATGCTACAGTGGCCCCCAAAACAGCACCTG
>NC_068981.1:154353091-154363267 GCF_001194135.2 Octopus bimaculoides
TGGTGCTACAGTGGCCCCCAAAACAGCACCTGTGGCAACAAAAACGAATGATGCTACAGTGGCCCCCAAAACAGCACCTGTGGCAACAAAAACGATTGCTGCTACAGTGGCTCCTAAAACAGCACCTGTGGTAGCAAAAACTGTTGATGCTACAGTGGCCCCCAAAACAGCACCTGTGGTAACAAAAACTGTTGATGCTACAGTGGCCCCCAAAACAGCACCTGTGCCAATGAAAACTGTTGATGCTGCAGTAGCTCTTAAAACGGAATCTGTTGTAACAAAAACCACTAATGCAACATTGGTTCCTAAAACAGCTCCTGTTGCAATAGTGGCTTCCACCACTCCAACAAATATCAGTGATACTAAACTAGCTGCTGACACAACACCTTCATCAACAAGCGTCAGTAATACTACACTGATTCTAAAGACACCAACAACAGTACCAAAGACAACAGACTCAGCAATAGGTCCTAAAATAGCAACTACTATGACAACGACCACTAAAACCTCTAGTACAACTGACCCTCTTCAGACTTTGACCTCTACAACAAAGAGCTTAGATACAACGATGGCCCCTCAAGCCTTACCAACTGCAACAAAGCTCATACATACAACAGTGGCTTCAAAATCAGAACCTACAGCAACAGAAATTACAGATTCTACAGCAGCTTCTCAAATACCATCAACTGTGACAATGAACACAGCTACAGAGGTGGATCAAAAAGTTCCTTATACCCTAATGGCTCCTGTAATAGCATCAACTAAAGCAAAAACCACAGATATCAAAACAGCATGCTTGGAAACAAAACCTACAGAAATTACAGCAATTTCTAAACCAACACCTACTACAACAAAAATGTTAGATGCCACAACATCTTCAAGTACAATTCAAACTACAACAAAATCCACAGATAGCACAGTTTCTCTTAAAACACTTCCTGTTACAACAACAGTCACAGATGCAAGTGTAACATCAGCTTCTAAAGCAATGCCTGCTACAATTACTAATGCAAATAACGTTGTACTTAGCAAAACAACTGGTATTACTTTAAAATCTCCAGAGACTACAATGTCTCCCAAAATAATACAAACTACAACAAAACCTATAGATGCTACTGTGACTGATAACTTGACCTCTGTTGTAGAAAAACACACTGATTTTGTTGGGATTCCTCAAGAATTGCCTACTGCAGGAAAGATAACTGAGACAGCTGTAGTTACTACAGTTGCAAGTATAGATCCAAGTATTAAGACCAAACAAATAATTTCTGAACCTAAAACTGTAACTACCTCTGTTGAAAGATCAAGTGCTACTGACTCAATTACAGGACCAAAAGCTAGTGCCACAGCTGTGATTCCAACACCAGTTGCATTTACATCTGAAGGTATAGCTGTAGCCTCAAAAATAGTGACTACTGCAAGTAAGAATACCGACACAATCACAATAACAACAACAAAAGCACCAATATCTAAAACAACAGAAACAGTGACAGTAACAAAAAGTATGACCACTCCAACTGAAACTTCATCCACCAGCACAGCTGTCACTCAGCCGACTATAACTAAACCCACTGATATTACGAAATCTGTGGATAAGATTCAAGGTGTGAATTTAGCAGCAATGAATGGAACTGTTGAAAAAATGAAAACAGCAACTATAGAAGCTAATAAAACATCTAAGGAAATCCACAAAGCTAATACTGTTGAAACCAGTTCTATAGTGCAGAGTACTGTAAACATTAAAGATCTATCAACTCCATCTGACATCAGTAGTATGGACAAGTTTTCTGAGACACCAACTGTGAAGTCTGATATGACAATGAACAGTAATGTATATGCACCTACAGCTGCTGATTTAGATAAAACAAATATTTCATCAATGGCACAAACTAATATTTCTTTATCTAAAACCACAAAAACATCCCTTCCTACACAAACATCAGCGACTTTAACAGGAACCTTAGAAAATATAGCAGTCACTGAATCTAAGGATACAGCTCACACTAAAGTATTATCTTCTGGCACTAAAACAGATGTTTCTTCTGATACTAATGTTGTAGGCCTCACTGGGGCTTCAGAGAAAATCATAGACACTAATAAAAAGACACCTTTTTCAACATCTGACATAAAAGACAAATCATTAGAAAGATCTGTATCAACTACTTCCTCAACGCTCATCATGTCAACAAAAACATCAAAAGACAATGATGAGAATAGAGATGAGATAAAAAAACCAGCTACTCCAAATACTGTATCACAAATCTCTAAACATAGGAAAAGTGAAGGTTCAATTGATACTCCTCACTTAAGCATTCATCGAGGTATCTTAAAGCGCACTTCTTCTCTGCACAAGCAAAATTCATGTTCTGAAGAATTGGATCCAGAGTTAGCAGAAGTCTTCCAGTCCAGGAGAAGTAAAGAGGAAATTGATGATTATACTTCTGAACAAGATGTTTTTGATGAAAGTCAGTTTCTTCGGTAAGTTTACTGATACTTATGATAATCAGTGTTATACTTTATTTAAAATTATGATTCTGGAGTAAGCAATGTTTCTCCTAAGATTAAAATAAATGCTCCATCTAGCTTTAAAAACTTTATTAAAACTTTTTTTGATATTTCACAACTGAGTTTCTCTGGCTGATACCAATATGTTAAATCTATAATATTGTTACTTGCTTAATTCCCATCACTAATTACTTTTCCTAAGTCTTAGAAATTGTTGTTTCCCTGTGACCCATTATAGCTATCAAGCATCTTTAACTTTTGATTGTCCAGCATATCAGTTGTCTAATCACTTTTGATAAATTAAAAATTTTGATTCAGTAGATTTTAACTTAGAACCTTACCCAGAGTATATATTATTGTTGCCCATTTCTTTCCTACAGATTAACTTTATATTGTATTTCTAGTAATCATCAACTACATATGCATTTCAGTTTTTAAAATAGTTAAGATTTTAGGCAAGATAGGTTTTAGATAATTATTATAACATTTTAATTTATTGATATAATGAGCTGATATTTAGAATAAAATTTAGCAATAGAATTCCTACATGAAATTATGGAATTTTTGAGGATTTGTTATATGTGACCATCGACATTCTCAGCCAGATTGGCACATAAAGGGCCAAAAATAATTCCTGAATTGTTAGGACATGGAACTCCTGCATATTCAAGGATTTTGACCAGAAGCTGTTCTTTTAAATTCAAATAGTTGTATGTTAGCAAATTAATTAACAGAGATTGCCTGAAAATAGAAACCATGTTTACCCCAATGAACATTTCACAACCAAATATGAAGGTAATGAATTAATGCTAGAAGAATCTTGATGAAGTCTAAGAAGCTGAGAATAAAATGAACTTGAAAAGCTTCATTAAACTGATTGCTAAGGTGAATTTATGTGCACTTTTTTCTAATTTCTTTATTAATAAGAATCCAGATATTTCCCTTACAATTTGTCATTACTGATAGGGAGTCAAATATTGGTCCCATTCCTTTTATCACTATGTTTTCTTTCTCAAAGGTAAGTTAGTATTATAAGGTATTGGTTACTGAAACATTTCTCAGATGACTGTCAAGATTGATTATAATGTCAGTAGTTTCATAGTATGAAATTGATTCCAATGAATAGTTAATTAAGCACTTAAGGAGAGATCTGAACTACTTTACTCCTCTATTAGTGTGACCACTAATAGAGTAGTAAAGCACTATCATTATGCTTAATTTGACCTATTAAATACACTTCTTTTTATTAATTTAAGCAGCTAAAAATAAAATGTTTTTCACTTGGTAGAACAATGACAGCATAGATTAATGCTAATTACTATTTTGTGTCTGTATCAAACTTAACCAATTGCTTTTTTTATACAATCTTGTGCATTCTTTATGTTATTTCTCAAATCAAACAAACAACAGGAGGAATCCAATAAAAGCAAGCTAACTGTTGACCCATGACTTTAACTGTGCCACAGCCACAAAAAAGGGAGCCTACATTATGTCCCCTTTTCAGTTTGGAGTCCATATACCCCAAATACAGTGAAGGATCATTTAAGAGTTTCCCTCTTGACAAAGATTTAAAATTTATCAAGCTCTCTGACAAATTTTGAATCTTTCAAATCTTATTACTAACATGGATTATCAAAATAGAAAAATAACATTATTTATTTGTTTTATTCATAGCATTTCATTCGTGACAATAGCCTTTCTTTTTTTTTTACCTTGATTACTTTTTTATTGAAAAATTCTTCAGGCTAACATTCTAACATTTATAAACTGAACTCATTTAGTTTCTTAAATCAAAAGTGCTTAGATTCTCCTCTTCTCCCCATTTCATATATATGCTCACATATACATGATTATGTATATACACATGTATTAAAACAAGCTTTTAGAACTTAAGTGCAAGGGGAAAAAATAAATTTAGTACTTACATCCATTACCAATTGAAGCTTTTTGATTTACATGACTTGTTTATGAAATTTCGCTTCTTTATAATCTTTATAAATTCATGCACTCCTTAATTAAAACCTTTGCATAATTGTATGCATATAAATTTATGAATTTCTTTTTTCAGTTATACATTTAAATACTGTTTAATGCATGTTTTGGGGGATATAATGCAATCTTTTTATTTGTTTCTGTTTTGGTATTCAGCTGGTAGTATAAAGAAATTGTTCTCTATTGTATCAAGATCTTACATCTATGTTTCTTATATATTTTAGACAAGATTCTTTACAATCAGAGGTTATTAATGAAAAACCTGAAGAAAAAACGCTGTCAGTATCAGAAAGAATTTCTCAAATGGAAACTCAAATTTCATCAACATCGGGAGCTGCTACTCCAAAAACACCGAGATCAAGGTAAATTTAATTGTTATGTGTTTTACATTTTGTATTTTAATTTATTTACTGATTTTTCTCTTCTTCTTTCTCCTTTATTACCTTTGATGTCCTATATCTGAATTGCTATTGATGTAGTCATCCCATTTATTTTCCACATTCAACAACCTCTTCACATATTACTTTCACCTTCCCTTACTTCTATAAGGCTACACAACAAATTGTCTCATTTTGTCCTTGATGCAGATCAGTCCTATCATATTGCATCTTGCTTTTGCTGCTTTGCAGAACTAAAAATATTTATCCATGACCACTGACTCGTCTATAGCTTCTTTGTCCTCATGTCTTTTCTATTGTCAAATGAAGTGAAGTAACTCAGAAACAAGCAGCTGAGAAGTACACAATTCATTGTTCTCTTAACAGATATACTAAAAATATTTGTCAATTTTCTGACTCATCTTAAACCTTTGCATATATTTGAATTTTTCGGGATAATATTAATTAATCAAGAAAATAACAACAAATAATTAATGACTGTTGGAATCTACTACTTCCTGTCTCTCATGTTTTTCTTACTATTAAATAACCAAGTGAAGTGATACACAAATAGTTGATAAAGAAAGCATTCATTTCTTTTGAAAATAAATATGCTGTTAAATATAAGGGAGATAATCCATAATTTTCAATTGGTTTCTAAAACTTGCTTACTAATTGTAAGGTATTGTAAGTTAAGTTGGGTGGGGTGGGGTGGGGGTAAGTAGTACATTTTATTAGATAAAGAAGGAAAATTGATAATTTAAAATAACTAAATCTTTTTATTTTTCCAGTTTTGATTTTTAGTTTTCAAACTTTTAGCATTTGGGATAAGGACATTTTCTGGTAGATGGAACATGTAAAGAATTTAAGTGCAATCTTTTCCTCACTAACACGAGTCCAAAGAATGAGGGGATTCCTAGAAGGTGTCTTTACCTCTCTTTGAGATAGCTAGGTGATTATGGCATGTAACATTAACTACCCTGACTAGAATTAATAACAGTCCACATTATTTCCTTGTGTGGAATTAGAAATTTATGGCAAAGCTTTCCATCTACAGTTTCAACTTAATATAGCTACCTGGATTGGAAGATTTCTAACAGGTTGCCCCCTTGTAACACTTTTTTGATGGAGCTCTCATAACAGCTAGTCTTTATTCCAAAATTCTTTATTTCCTGTCATACCTACAGATGTTTCATTTGAATTTAAGAGGCTTCAGTTTCCAGTCAAACTAAGTTTTGGTATTTCAATTCACAAATATCAGGATCAATCCCTTAATGCAGTTGAGCTTCATCTCTCTAGTACATACTTCGCCTATGGCCAACTCTATGTTGGTTGTTCATGAGTTGGAAGCAGCAACAATTTACTCATTTCGATACCAACAAAAAATTACACAATGAATATTGTTTACTCTGAGGTGCTTCAAGATTGACAGATTTTCAGTTTTAAATTCTATTGTCATTAAAGTTTGGATATTTTAAAATAAAATATAGATATTTTGAAATAATTATGAGAAAAAGAATATATCTTCATATTTATTGTTTACTAATCTGAATAAGAACAGCAGTAACCTGGGCAATGCCGGGTAATTCAGCTTGTACATTATATAATGCTAACAAACATGCCGATTCATTATATTACAATGGACATATATAATCTGACTTTGGGAGCAAAATAAACTTATGGTATCGTGGAAATTGGTATAAATTGCATAGTTATTAAGTCGGTAATTTACAAGAAAATGTGACATGATGGGAAATTTTTGTTATAAAATTTGAATTTAGCACAATCAACTTCATAATAAAATGTACATGAGAACTATGTTTTTTTTTCTTGACCCTGAAATTTGTTGTGCAGTGTAATTGATCTTGTGCTAAAGTAAAGAAATCTTCATTATTATTATTACTTTCTTTTTTATGTTGTTGTTGTTTGTAGTAGGAAATTTCAAAATATTTCAATTGATCTCAACTCCTTTTTATGCTTTTTTAAAAAAATAATATGCTTCTAGACAATTATTATTGTTATCTTTGCATCATCACTATTGTTACTTGGGTTTCTGTTTTGTAATCCTTGTTTTGGTTAAACAGATCTAGTTTCCTTTCATTTAGTATTTCCTGTTAGAAACAATCCCAAACTCTCTTTTCAAATACATTTTTAACAAAATTTTCTAATTCTAAATTTCAGGTTAGGATCTGTTAGTAGAACTTACTTTGAAGATGTTCAAAAGAAGACTATGTTACCTGAAGAACTTTTTAATAAATTAAGTGATTTGGCTCTTAGTAAAGAAGCCTCCCAGGAAAGGAGGAAGAAATATCAACGGGGTCGAGATGACTGGCGGTCCAGGACACAACCCGTTACACAAGAAGAGGTGAAAGAAGCTGATAGGTAAGAATAGTTATATAGTAATAATCCTTAGCATGAAGTTTGTCACCTTCGATGTTGTAGTACAATACATATTGTATATTTTCAAGCATCCTTTTTGTTTAAATTTAGTTTTTACATTGGTAATTACAATGCAAACTTTTAAGTTTATTGCGATGGCAAGTATGTGTCTGAATACATAAAAGGAAACTATTTCGCAATATTTTCTAAATATTCTAATTAGAAAGAATTATGATTGTTTATAAGTAATACTTAATTAATTATACAAGATAATATTGTCTTCTTTTACATTATTAATTTTACAAGAGTTATGGGAAAATGGTTACTTTGTTTTAAGATGTTTCTTGTATATTATGAAATCTTATTATTTTTTCTTACATTTGTTATATATTTAAATTTTGTTTTGTTCAAATTATAAGTTTTACTTTTTTGGCTTTTACTTCAAATTCTTTGTTCAAACCAAACAAACAATTGTTATAAATAGATAAATAATTCTGAAAGGTTTAATTTAACCATTTCTAGCAATTCAGTATTTTATACTTATATATTTTATATAAAATAAAAGTAAATGAGACTAAAATATAAGTAAATTTGTGTTATAAATAATCTGAGAGTTCAAAGGAAAATTAGCAAAACAGTTTAATGCAGTTTTTAATGATAATTTCTTTATTAACGACTAAGGGTTGCAGTTTTTAATGATTGTTTCAAATTTTGGCACAAGGCCAGCAATTTTCAAGGGAGGGCTAAATCGATTACATCAACTCAACTGATACTTATTTTATCGACTCTGAAAGGATGAAAGGCAAATTCAGCCTCAGTGGTATTTGAACTCAGAATGTAAAGACTGATGAAATGCTGCTAAGCATTTTACTTGGCGTGCTAACAATTCTGCCAGCTTGCTGCCTTAGTAGTTTTTAATAGTGGCAATATCAATAACATAGAAATTATTTCTCTGTGTTGTTTCAAAATATAAATCACTTGTATCCTTATACCATTTTCTAAATGTTGATAAAATTTAATAGAAATTAGAATTTTAAAAAGAAATTGGGAAATGTTAAACCAAAATGTTTTCTAATTCATGTTAAAATGTGTATAGTTGAGAATATTAATTCTCATAGCTTTCATTTAGTGTTTTAGCATTTTGTTCTTTTGGATATAGGACTGGAATTATATGCAACATAATGAGTTGAATAGCATATTTCAAACATTATAAATTTTATTTTTAAAGAATCAATTGATAAAAATTTGGCAGAATAGTTTACAACTGAATTCTTTTGGTCATTCTTAACAATTGCTGGAGTTAGTGTTTATTAATGATTGCAACTTCTGATACTGAACCTTGATTACATGGTTTAGAAAATAATTTGTACAACTACATCAAAAGAGTCTGAGAGAGTTTCAATAGAAATGCTCAAGATGATCACCTAATTAATTAGAAAACAGAAGAATAAATATATAGAGTATTTATTTTGCTTTGTATTGAATGAAGAAGAAGAGGACTATATTTTCATCTTAGACACTTTGTACACTGAACAGGTCTTTAATTTATTAAAATTTAGAATTATGGATTTTACTTTAATCTTTTAAAAATGTTAGAATTCAGTTTTACATTAACTAATTAATTACTATCATATGTATTATATTTTTACATTTAAATTTTGACAAAAGTGTTAAAACAATATCATTACTTGCAGTCACATACTGATGCCTATTATAAATATAATTGGTTTGCTGTGATATTAATGTGTAACCAATTCATTATATACCTATCTTATTTTATCTAATTTTATAAAATTTACTTGAATAAATAAGTAAACTTATGCTGGGCATTTAACCATTTATTTCTACCATGTAGATTAAACTAAAAATATTTCATTTTAAACTTATTTGGTTGTATAAATATTTTAAATATGTTTTATTATTTTTACGTTCAAATTAAGTTTTATTTTATGATTTTCGTATTTAATGCACTTAAGAGAATCTTCTATACATAAGCTTAGCTCTTGGGGTTTAGAATCTTGTATTATAATAGTTCCTGATCAGATAGTACTTTTTTTACAGTTTGGAAACTGTGAGTAATTTCCGAGCTTTGGTGATGAAACGGTCATCTATTAACATCTTTGAACAATTGAAAGATCAAGAAAAGCAACGTAAAACATATCCTGGGAAGAAAACTGAATATCCACAGCCTTACATACCTGAGAAAATGTCAGAGAAAAAGAGAGAGAGGTATAAAACTCTGCCAGTTACAGCAGCTGAGCTAATGGCCATCCCTGAAGGAGAGACTGTTGGGTTGGATAACTTTAAGTCTGCAATGCAAGCTCTAAGGGATTATAAAACTGATTCTGGAATTGTTTCATCTTGCTCAGATTTTGAGAGAGACTCTCAGGGTTCTGATAGTATGAAAAACCTAGCAATTGATGCTGACATAGAAGACGATGACATTACTCATCTTAGTGTTGCTGCCAGAGCCTGTATCTTTCAAAAGCTAGAAGAAAAATCCAAAAAGTGTGCTAGTGGAGCAAAGCGTTACATCGACAGAAAGAAGCGAGAACGTTATAAAACACAGCCAGTTACTGAAGATGAAGTGAAGACTGCCTCTGAAATTGCCGAAGAAAACGTTAGTGACAGGAAACGTAATAGTATTACTGAGCAGATTGAGTATATGGAAAAAGTACATGAGGCCGAAAGGACATCAAATACTGGATTTAAAGCATTATCAGCTGCTCCCAGTTTAGAGTCATTGTTACAGAGTGAGAATTACGAAGAAGATACGGATCACGCCACTCATAGTGATGACCTTACCAGGTAACTGTAACATTTCTGCCATCAAGTTTTAATACTATTAATATTTGTTGTCACTATCATCATCATCACTATCATTATTGTCCTCCTCCTCCTCCTCCTCCTCCTCCTCCTCCTC
>NC_068981.1:154363657-154375712 GCF_001194135.2 Octopus bimaculoides
CCACCACCACCACTACTACTACTACTACTTCTACTTCTACTACTACTACTACTACTACTACTACAACATTTTTGGTCGCTTAGATGCACTTTAACAAAGCACAGATTCCTTCTTCTAGCCTGCTATTTGCTTCTCTTTAAAAAAAATCTAAAACTCAAAGAAAAATACAGCAAAATAATAACTTAGTAGTTTGCTTCATTCAACTTTTCTTGCCTTAATTTTGGGACTTTTCACATTGATTCAGTCACTAATCATATGTACATTATTTACATTATTTATATTTGGTGGATATTTGTCCTCATCTTGTTTGTTGTTAACACAACTTTTTGGCTGATATACCCTCCAGCTTTCATCAGGTGTCTTGGGGAAATTTTGAACTTGGGTTCTTATTCCTAAGGTATTTTTTGATGTTATTATTCAGGACATTGCTTGGAATCGAACTTGGAATCTTGGAGTTAATAGCCTGTGTTCTTAACCACTACACCATATGCCCATGGGCAATTATGGAGTGAATTTTAGGGCTTATAAATCTAATATTTTCCTTTCCTTCCTTAATACCAGTTCGCATATGCTATTCATATCTTGAAGGAGATATTTGCGAAGAAATGATCAAGATATTTGCGAAGAAATGATCACGAAGAAATGATCAAGCTCAGTAACAATCTATTAAGCAACAACTACCCCAAAAACATACTATCCACTCCAATTATGAAGAAAAGAGAGGATGAAACCAATAAACTGTCCACAGTCTGTCTACCCTATGTGAAAGGCCTCTCCGAAAAGATACAAAAGATTTGTGGCCCATATGACATCAGGACAGTATTCAAGAATAATACAACACTTCGCAAATATCTCCTTCGAGTAGAACCACCAACAGAAGAGAATATGACCAAAAACTGTGTGTACTCCATCCCATGCAGCTGTGGTAGGTTATACAAAGGTGAAACATGTCACCCCCTCAAAATAAGGGTAGAGGAACATCGCAAAGCTGTGACATGAGGAGATATTGATAAATTGGGTATAGCTGATTATGTATGGAAAAATGGATACCCCCCCACCCCTGTGGGATGAAGTTAAAATGATAGACAGAGAACACCACTGGAAAATATGAAAACTAAAAGAAGCAACACATATGCTAGGACACAACAATCTCCTAAGCAGACCAAATGCAGATATGAGTAGCATATGGGAACCGGTTTTCAGGAAGGATAGGAGAATATTAGATTTATAAGCCCTAAAATTCACTCCATAATTGCTCACTGGCATATGGCATAGTGATTAAGAGTGCAGGCTACTAACCCCAAGATTCCAAGTTCGATTCCAGGCAGTGACCTGAATAATAATAATAATAATAATATCGAAAAGTACCTTGGGAATGAGAACCCAGGTTCAAAATTTCCCTAAGACACCTGATGAAGGCTGGAGGGTATATCAGCCAAAATGTTGTGTTAACAACAAGCAAGATGAGGACAAATATCCGTCAAATGTAAATAATGTACATAATTCCTCATCTCTTAAATATAGAACTAATTATATGCTTTAACTTGAAGTCATAAGATTTTATTTGAAAGTACCTATTCACATTAGAAAATCTGATTAAGGTGCAATAAGACTTTAATACTCAACTTTATAGATATATTTTGAACAATTATGATAATTGTCTTAGTTAAAATACTTTAACCCTTTAGCATTTAGATTACTCTGTCAAATGTAATGCTTATTTTTCATATTGTTTTGAATTAAACATGCATTATCTTGTAACTTTGAGATTTGAACGATAGAATGACATTGTAGGGTAGTTGTGATAGGCTGGATCTGTTTGGATGTAAAACAAGCAGAGTATTTGGGCTGAATATAGCCAGTTTAAATGCTGATGGGTTAAACAGATTCCTTTATTACCCTAATAGCTAGTGAATTCAATAAACTAAACTGATCATTGGAAAATAGAAGGATTTTTATTAAAGGCAGTGCCCCATTTTGTCACAGTTCAATGAGTTAAATTAGAAACAACAGGCAAAAAGACTAAAAGAATGCAATAATAATGTAAAAAAAGATATTGCTATAAAAATAAATGTGAAAGAACAAATTTCAATTGTTTGGATGTAAAACTATGTAACTACAACATTGTTCACAGATGAACACTGTCAACCACTTGATTCCAGAATTCCTTTTCCTGCATTGCTCTTGGTTGGTCACTCTTCAGAAAACCAGAGTCTTCAACCAGTTGGTCAATAAATGTCCTGGCAAGATGACTCTTCAGTTGCTTTCCCTGTGTTGGTTCCCACATCAATATTTTAATTCACTACTTCATCTTTGCTACAAAAGGAGAGCCTGGAGAATCTCAGTCTTTTTTTCTTTATGGTGGAGGTAACTCTTGGAAGATTACAGTAATCCCTCACCATATCGCAGTTCACCTATTGCGGTTTAGTATCTAAGCTTACATGGATTCCTCCATGGTGTTGTTTTGCATTTATAATGAAATAAATGTATACAAATTATAAAAATAATTTTAATAATATACCATACAATACTGTTTCTACTTCGCAGATTTTTACCTATTGCGGGGGGTTTTGGAATGTAATGCTTGTGATAGTCAAGGGATTTGTTGTATGGGACTACCATTTAATGTTAAATGCTGCTCTCAGAAGTCTTGTGTATGTTCCAGTTATTTTCTTTCCAGTGCCTTAGCTGGAGTCCATGTAGTGCAATCATATAAGAGCACAGTTTCTGTTGTGCTTGAAAGAAGTTAATCTTAAGCTCTCTGTTTAGATTTGATTTCAAAATGGTGTCCATCTTTCACAGCGCTGCCATGCTTTAGCAATGCAAATTGTGATGCCCTTCTCACTTGTACCAACTCACGAGCCCAAATATAAGAAATCATTTACTTTTTGCAACTTGTATCCATTCATATGAAGGAGTGTGGACCAGTAATAAGGGGATTGCACTTATGATTGCTAGATTGTGGTTTTGATTCCCAAACTCAAACTGCTTCAGTGCTCTCAGCTGTAACCCAGTGACACACCTCATTTCACATTACTCCAGTGTACTCACCTGTAACTCTGCAACAGACTGGTATCCTGTTAAGAGGGAATGTTGGCTTGCCTACCTATCAAACAGAGTGGCATCATTTGAAAGCTAAAACAATTTGTGGAAACACATTGTGACCAACAGTGCATAACCACATCCGATAATCTGGTTGATACTGTGTTACAGTGAGACACAATAAGACTATATAGTCTGAAGTAAAATAGAAATTGATTTATGCATTGAGATATTATTTAAATTTAGATTTTCTTGCATTCATAATGAACATATGTGATGTGCTATCTTGTTTTGTTAAATTATTGAAAATAAATCTTACAATGCCTTCATGAAGCATACTGAAAATGAAGAACATAAATTTGATAGCTTTTGAATGAATGATCAGAAGAATTGTAGAAAGCAATTACAGAACCAAAATGTGAACACATGAAAAATGATATTAAAAGACATGAGGATGTATATATTTATGCATACCTTCCAAAAGATAGATCAAATATTTATCAAATCAACATCACTACATCTAATATGAATGGCAACTTGTTAACAGTTTACTAATGTCATTGAATAATCAGTTGGATAAGTGAAATCTAGGCCATAGCTTAAGATTTGATTGTCACTGTTCCAATTTTAATATCAACACACTTCTCATTTTTATCCTGCCCTTATACTTCAAAATTATTCTGTATAAGGCTTTCTTCTGCTTAGCATTTGTAGAAAGACTGCAATGGAAGAATGGTTTTAAAACTTTACTGCTCAGCCATGGTCCAGGGTTATCTGTTTCTTTATTTTAGAGAAGATGAATGAATAAAGAAAGAGAAACATTAAACAGTGGCATTGAATAACTATCTGATTATAAAGAGAGATATTCTTGAAGAATAAAACAGATTTTTAAAAATTGTTCACTTTCTTATTTATTTTTATGCAATTAAATTTTCACCTTGTATTGTAACATTTGATGTAAAGTTGCTCAAGGATGAAATTTATATTATTTATGAAAAAATTTTTAAGCTATTGAATTTTTTCTTCTTTGCTTACCACTGAAACTATTTTTTGTTTGCTTTGATAACTACAAAATATTTTTAGGCTATATCATTGGAGAAGAATTTAATCTATATTTCTAATAGATTTTATTAGTTTTTTTTCTCTATTATCTGTAGAGTGAAGGTGCATGGCTCAGTGGTTTGAGCATCAAGCTTATGATCGTGAGGTTGTGAGTTTGATTCCCAGACCAGGCTGTGTGTTGTGTTCTTGAGCAAGACACTTTATTTCATGTTGCTCCAGTTCACTCATCTATAAAAATGAGTTGGGACGTCACTAGTGCCAAGCTGTATTGACCTTTGCTTTTCTCTTGGATAACATTGGTGGCATGGAGAGGAGAGGCTGGTATGCATGGGCAACTGCTGGACTTCCATAAATACTCTTGCTTGGACTTGTACCTAGGAGGGGAACTTTATAACTGCAATCTCATGGTCATTCGTGACAAAAGGGGGTCTTTACTATTACTTGTACTAATGGAATTAAATAATTTATGAGGTATTTTAGTTGTATTATAAGTACTATTATTGTTTGAATTGTCCTCTATGTATCTTAGTATACACATACTTTACCATAGATTATTTTAATGGAAACTTTTTTCTCAATTTTAAAAAAGTTTCTAGATATTAATTATTAAAAATATGGTTAAATATTTTTATCAACTATTATTAGTATGTTTTAAAACTTTAGTTGACAATTACATAGTATTATAAGTTGGTAAGTATTTTTAATATTGCAGTTTTTACTTTCTTGTTTATATTGTTGCATTGTGTTAATATTTTGTTGGGAATGCAGTCATTATCATTGTTTCTATCACCGCTGTCCTTGTTGTTCAATTACAATATATTGTCATGTATTGATGGCTGAAGTTTTAAACCTTCAACTGCTTTCTACATTTTCTTGCTTGCAATTTACATCTCATCTTTCCTGCTATTACTAATATTCAAATCATGCACCATTTAAAAAATGATATATTTGATATTTTCATATTTTGCTTGATATTGTCTACTGTATTGCTACTATATTTTTGCCTTGTCTCTTTTTGGTTTAGATCTTACTAGGGTCAACTTTGCCTGTTATTTCTTTGAAGTCAATAATAAATATAAGTAACACACTAGTTTATATTAGGCCAGGATCAGTTCCATTACTGGTGATGGAAACCTGCTACTAGTAATCAGGTAATCCAGTACTATCTGCCCGTTGTCTAATGTTTGGCAACCAGACTGCACCCTTCCACCCTTTATTCTTTTCTACTCTAGGTACAAGGTCCGAATTTTTTGGGGAGGGGGCCAGTCGACTAAATTGACCCCAGTACGCAACTGGTACTTAATTCATCGGCCCCGAATGGATGAAAGGCAAAGTCGACCTCGGCGAAATTTGAACTCAGAACATAAAGACGGACGAAATACCACTAAGCATTTCGCCTGGCGTGCTAACATTTTTGCCAGTTCGCCACCTTCCTTCCACCCTTTATTGGCTTACCCAGTATGGAGAGAGTGTGAGCATCCAGTAAGATTAAAAAGCAAGGCTTGTCAAACACAGATGAGCTCTTTGAGTCAACAGCAGCCATATCCTGTGGATGAGATGGATGCTACCAAGATTACTAAGTCCACTGAAATACTTTGATGGAAGTTAAACAATATCTGACCCTATACTGGACATAAAAGAGAGCCTAAGACCAAGTAAAGTATAAAATATTGCTAAAAAAATTTCAGGTGCCCCATAGTAGAAATTCTATGGGAATGACTTGACTTGAATATGCTAGCAATTATTTTTATTGACTCCCAGATACATCTATAAATGATGACATTGCACTCAAGGAAACAATATAACACCAGCATTATAAACCTGTTAATTTCATGCTAACATGGAAAGTAATTGTCAAAATAAGAATTAAGGGCCTTAAAGAAATTTACCTCTGATTTTCTGGTCAAGAATATTTCATGAATTTTGATTGCATTCTGTTATTAATAATGCTGTTTCTAACTTCTCATGGTCCAGTGTATTTTATGTGAATATTCAGAGCTAAAAGGAAATCTGATCCAGTATCTATGTGCCTTACAATTACAAGTCTAGTACCTCTTTGCATTATGGAAATAGATTATATATCATATAACAAGTTAAATTGAAGCTTAGTAACTTTATATGACTGGGAATGATGAAATTAACTGAACATTACTTTACTGAACCATTGTATACCGTTCTCATCTACACAGATGATATCTTGTATCTTCAAACTAGTATAACATAATGAGATCTAATTTCATTTCACAATCTGTTTCAGAAATAAAGCCTCAGAAACTAATGTATTTCTTACTATTTGTATTTAATATTAAGAATGTTTGATATAAAGGATACATTTCTTATCCTTTTAAAGGAATTACTTTTATTTGCTCCAATACTTTATAGTTTATAAGAATATATTCATTATAGGACTAAAGATAATATTTTTATATTCATAGTTTTCTTTCTTTTCAAGATAGTTTTTCCTTATAGGAAAACAGAATATTAAAAAGTACCACCAACAACAATATATTCATGAACGTATTTATATATCACAAAAAAAGGGCCAAATGAATAAAAAATACTCTACCATTATGCTGATACAATGAAATAAATTGGTTATTTGGGTACTGAAGCATTGCAAATCTAATGTAATAGCTACGTAGGTAGCTGCTAAGATATACTTGAGTAAATCTAACAGAAGGAAGGGCTGGCTAGTTAACTATGAAACAGTTAGAATTACTGTACCTCATTTTCCGATATATACAATCAAGTAGTCGGCATTTTGCCAAATTTTGACCAAGCCCTTCTGAATGTTAGCATTCCTTTCTATATTTAACATTGTTTGCAGGTCATAATTTAAAACATATAAAACTATTACAATAAAAATAACAGACATGTACATGATTTCTAGAGTATCAAATAATTATTTAAATGTAGTGTATGTGTGTGTGTGTGTGTGTGTGTGTGTGTGTGTGTGTGTGTGTGTGTGTGTGTGTGTGTGTGTGTGTTTGTCAATTGACATATATGCCTAGTTCATAATAACTTTTGTGTTATTTGTAAAATACATTTGAAATTCATTCTATAGTATTAGATTTTTATCAAAATGTTTGGCACCCTAGATTCCTCAAATGTTGGATTAATCACCATCATCATCCAGTATTTTAAATCTGGGTTTTGTCCCCGTTAACAGGGGTGGCTGGATCTACGTCAATTTTTCGTTTTCTTCTATACTTTTACTCAGTTTGAAGTATAATTTGCAGTATCTTTCTCAGTAAATTTATGCAAATCACTGTACATATATATAAGAATTGTGTCTAGCTTTACTCTAAAGCAATTTTGGTGCTACAAAAAAGAATATATAAGGCTAACAACCAAAAAGTCCTAATTTTAAGTTGCTTCTCATTTAACTGTCATGCAATTAGAACCTACACATGCAGTCATTTGTGCTGTTAGTCCACACATAAGAAAAGGGATACAAGGTAACCAATATATGTGTTTGTAAAATCTTTTGTTTACATAGTATGACCACTTAGAATAAAATACTCAAAGTATTATTACTGAGTATGAACATTTTGTTGGCTCCACTGTTTTAATTATGACACACACATACAAACATAGGGATATATGTATATATATATATATATATATGTATATGTTTATATACTTGTGTGCACATAAACTTTTGAAATATTTGAAATCTCAAAAGTATAACCTTATAAGTTATTGATTTCTGACACTGGCACAAGTTCAGATATTTACCAGGGACAAGGAATAGTTGATAAACAATCAACCCAGTATATGACTGATAGTTATTTTATTGAACATGAAAGGCAAAGTCAGTCCCAGCAAGATTTATGCTCAGAATGTAGAAGGATGGTTTTAATACTCCATAATTTCTACTATTCCATTCACCTCATTTATAAATTTATAATTTCTTCTTTGTATTCGTCTTGTTCATTGATTTTTATATATTCAATAATGATCAGATTGTTTAGTCTGCTCATTAATCACTGTGTATCTTGTATTATAAAACAACGTTTGCTAAACTAAAAGACATGTACATTTCTCATTAAATCTAAGTTTCATTCTGTATTTGAAATGCTCAGGCCATCAAAAATTTCACATTGTTAGCTCTACACTTTGAAAATCATTGGATTATTAAAAGTGTTGAGAGAAGTAGGATGTGTTATTTAGATGAAGCAACTTGTTACATTGCTGGTTGTCAGATAAAAGGCAAAATTTATTTTGAAAAGGTTTGAAGTGAAAACTGTATCACCATAAAGCTTCTACACCTTTTCTCTCTCAAATTAAAACAACAAAGTTTCGAATCAAAACAAATGAATTATAATTTAAATTTTAGGAACTTTACAATTTAAATCAGATGAACTTTTTATTTAAGTCAATTTAAAATATACGGAAGTCAGTTTAAAACAGAGCAACTTTTACTCAACACAGACAAAAGTTAAAATAAAGTATATGCAGTTAAAAATTTTAAGAGTGAAATTAATTCATAAATAAATGAAAAGGTGTGAACTTTTGTGCCAAAGCACTAATTAAGTTATTTAGTGCAATCATCCATTTTAAAGTCTGATAGGGTAAAATTTGAACATGTGGCTGCTATATCTAGCTGTTTGAACACTCTCATAGAAGTACTCTTGTTTGTTATACTTAGTGATAATACCCTCCCATCATTTTAGTTAACCCATAAACTGTGATAGGCCACCTCAGTGGCCAACGCGATAGTGTGATAGGCCACCTCAGTGGCTAACGTGACAGTGCGATAGGCCACCTCAGTAGCCAACTCGACAGTGCGACAGGCCATGTGTGTGGCCACGGAAGTAGGGCATGATCTGACCTAATTTTGATGATGTATAATGTATGCACACGATACCCTTTCACCCCAGAAAAAGTGTAGTCAATCACAGAAGGTGTTAAGAAACACTGAGTATTTTTTTCGAGTGATAGATCAATGTTGACGTTTACCCAAAATAGGTTCAGCAGTTTGTGTTACATACAACAAAATCCCAGCAGTTTATGGGTTAAGGGTGTACTTAAGTTGTTTTTAACTTTCAGCCCTATTTCTACTATCCTAGAGGACTAATCTTTGTAAGAAGAATGCACATTTTTTGTTTTCTTCTATACTTTTACTCAGCTTGAAGTATAATCTGCAATATCTTTCTCAGTAAATTTATGCAAATCACTGTACAATTGTTTTTAATTGTCAAAACATATTTTATGTTTTTGAGACATTCAAAATCACAATTCTGAAACATTTGGTTTCAGTTTTAATGCACTTGATGGCACAACGATAAGCATATATGTAAGGAGAAATTAATTTTTTTATTTTTAATTCTCTCTTAAAATAGCTGTCTTGTTTTATGGATTTTTTATATATTTGTTTCTTCAATAAAATCCAGGTCAAAAGTTGAGCCAACAGTGTGTTAAATTTAAATGTTCATAAGTTTAAAAAGCAGGCTAAAACATTTTTAGTAAATAGTTTTTTTTTTTTTTTTTGCCTAGTTTCATATAACACTAAATAAGATGTAAGTAATATATACATCTGGAGTGCTTCTTTTTATTCCATTTCAAAAGGGTTTTCTATGAAATTGTCCTATTTGTATTTGGAAAGTAACATGCTGTTTATATGGAGTTGTGCTTAGGCACTTGTATGATAAAAAAAATAAGAAAGGTTAGAACATTACAATTTCATGGAAAATCCTGGATATATGCAAGGTTCTGCATAATTGGTGCCAAAAGATGCAATATATATTTAGCAGAGAAATATATTCTATATCACTTAATGCCCAGTCTATATCTGCTTGCCAATTGAAGTTGATATTTTTACTGATAAACTGCATTTGTAATTAAAAAAAACTCATGAATGCCATTGGTTACTTATCCATCATTTTCATCACCATTCCTTCACATCATCCATGATTGCAGGTATATACTTGCATACTTATGTGAACCCTTGATATGATTTAATTATATAGATCCTAATAATGGACACTGTTACACATAATGAACACTACACACTTTTGAGCATTTTAATTATGTATGCAAACAATAATACATAATCTGTATATATTAACTTTTGGTTACATACCAGTCTTCTATAAAAGTAAAGTCCAAGCTTGGAATGCAAGAAGAAATTACCCATGCCTAAAGTTTTTATTTCTACAACTGAAAATAATGTTACTAAATTGCAACATTTTCATCTATGCTTTAATAAGCATGTAAGAAAAATATCTATAAAAATGTGTAAATATTGCTTATCTTCTGAAGAGAGTTAAATAGAACATTAGAACTTGGCATTGCTTCAGTATGGCCATAACCATAATAAATATAAAATAATGAAAAAAGGTGCTAAAACTTTTCAATTTAAATTTATACTTAAAAGTAAATTTTTGGAATGTGTTTCAATATACAGAACATAATTTTTTTTTATCAAATTCACTTTAGTTGGTATTGAAAATTGATATAATCATAAAGTTGTCATTTGTTGGGTTTAAAATATTCTTTATTTTAATATTTGGGAAATTATTAGATACATGTGTCTTGAATCGCCTTTGTTATCAATTTTTATTTTCCATTTTATCATTTAGTAATTATAATTTTCTCTTGATATTCATTCCAGCTGAAATTTTTCAATTTTTATGTTTTTGTACTATATTTTCTTTTCTAGACAAAGTTTGGCTGATAAAGTAAAACTCTTCTCTTCTACCAAAACATCAACTGAAAAAGCAAACCGTTCTGACGCTCCTGTTATTCGACGAAAAAATCGAAAAGTTGCTTCTCGCTTCAACACTCAGGTATTTAATAATATTTAAATTTGCTACTATTTTTGTTTCCTTTTTTTCAAAACAATTTTTTGATATTTTGATTTAAATTTTAAAAAGAAGCAATAACTAAGTATACTACATGATACATGCTGGGGAAGGTATCTATATTAGATTGTTTCCTGTATGTTTTATGATTCTGATCATGTGGAAGTGCAAAAGTGTAGAAGAATAACAAGAGTGAGACAGATTCAGCAAATTTATGTTATATTATTAATCCAAAGGCTGTGAGCTGGCAGAATTGTTAGCATGCTGGACAAAATGCTTTGCGGTATTTTGTCCGTCCTTGTGTTCTGAGTTCAAATTCCGCTGAGGTCGACTTTGCCTTTCATCTTTTTGGGGTTGATGAAATAAGTACCAGTTATGCACTGGGGTCAATGTAATCTTGTAACCTTGAAGATCATGAGCATAGTGGATGCCCATCTGTCATCGATGATGTTCAGTTAAAGACCGTCATTGAGAAAGATCCACGTAAAACCACTTGAGAACTGGCAAAAGAACTTCAAATTAGCCAGAAAACTGCCTGCAATCCTTTGCATGTGATTGGAAAATCAAAAAAGCTCGATAAATGGGTACCACATAATTTGAATGAAAATCAGAAAATGTGCAGATATGAAATTTGCTTGTCACTTCTCTATAACCAGACCGTTCCATTTCTCGAATGTATTGTAACTTACGATGAAAAGTGGATTCTGTGCAATAATAAAAAAATGTTCTTCGCAGTGGTTGGACCAAAATGAAGCATCAAAAATCTTCCCTAAACCCAAATACTTCAAGAAGAAAGTTATGGGGAGTGTTTGGTGATGTACTGCTGGATTCATCCACTATAACTTCTTAAAACCTAGAAAAAACCATTACTACAGAAACATATTGCCATGAAATTGCCAAAATGAACAAAATACTGCTATTCCTCTGTTCCAGCATGTATCATGTAGTATACTTAGTTATTGCTTCTTTTTAAAATTTAAATCAAGAGAAGAGAGCCAATCATTCTTCATGACAATGCTCGACCACACGTTTCATTAATGACTCTCCAGAAATTGAAGAAACTTGGCTACAAAGTTCTTCCCCACCCAGCTTATTCCCCAGACCTTTTTCCTACCAACTACTACTTTTTCAAGCATCATGATGCT
>NC_068981.1:154377915-154386622 GCF_001194135.2 Octopus bimaculoides
TGGGTTGGATGGTTTGACCAGGGCTGGCAAGCTGGAAGGCTGCACCAGACTCCAGTCTGATTTAGCATGTTTTCTATGGCTGGATGCCTTTCATAATGCCAACCACTCCAAGAGTGTAATGGGAGTTTTTAGGTGCCACTGGCACGGGTGCCATTTGCATGACACCAGTATCTGCCATGCAAAGATGTAAAATAGCTGATGTAAAATTCCAGTGTATTCATCTTGTACTAGAAACATTAGTATTATTGATTATTTGTATTATGCTAGAAATTATTTAATTAAAAAAAAAATGTTTTTGTTTGTGTGAGTCAAGGCTGTGGGCAATTTGAGGTATTATGATAGCCTCTTTATAGTAGAAATGAAACAGTTATCTTTGAAGGCTTCCTGCTGGATAGGAGGCCACTTCATTGCAAGGTTATCTCCAATTGTTGGTACCCATGTTTTGCTGAGTGGACTAAAGCAGTGGGACAGGAAGTGCCTTTCTCAAAGACACAATGCACATTTTGTTCTGGGAATAGAATGTACAATCTTATGATCATGAGCCAACATGCCAACAACTGGGCCATGCTTCCTATATTTAGCATTAATTTAGTTTATGTGAAATTTTTGTTCCTTGGAATGTGCAGAAACATTTGACTTGAAGATATTGGTGTAAAATATGAAACATATTATTTTCTAAACAATATTGTCATAGAAAGTTTTAAAAAAACATGTGGGAAAAAGCTAAAATGATATATGAACATGATCAAATTTCATCTTCTGTTTTAAATTTTGTATACTTACGTTTCTTCTAAAATCACTAAGTGTGATGTATTTCATTAGGTGCTAACTGATAAAAAGCTTCTCATTAATGCCTGTCAAACTCCCCAATTTTTTTTTAATGTAACAGCAGTTTTGGGATTATTTTATACTGAACAAAGATTATGCAGATAAAGAATATCATTTGCTATTGAGTCCTTATTACACATTAGAAAATTGGTTTTATTGGAAAAAATAAATCATCATCATCATCGTTCAACATCTGCTTTCCATGCTAGCATGGGTTGGATGATTTGACTGAGGACTGGTGAACCAGATGGCTACACCAGGCTCCAATCTGATTTGGCAGAGTTTCTACAGCTGGATGCCCTTCCTAACGCCAACCACTCCGAGAGTGTAGTGGGTGCTTTTACGTGCCACCGGCACGAAGGCCAGTCAGGAGGTACTGGCAATGGCCACACTCGAAATGGTGTATTTTACATGCCACCTGCACAGGAACCAGTCCAGCGGTACTGGCAACGAACTCGCTCGAATGTCTTTTCGCGTGCCCAAGTGCCAGGAAGGCGATATTGGTAATGATCATGCTCAAATGGTGCTATTTACGTGCCACCAGCATGGAAGCCAGACAGCTGGTGCTCTGGCAACGATCACGCTCGGACGGTGCTCCTAGTGATCTACTGGTACAGGTGCCATCATGATTGAAAACCAATAATATATACGTAGTAAATGATTGAGCACAGGTTTATTGAGTAACTGTATGTTCTTAAGAAATTAGTAACTAATATAAAACCATTTCACATTTATTAGATGAAGAAATGAAAGTTAATTTTATTTAGAAATCAAATATTATTTTTCTAGACTTTTTAACTGTTCTTATAAAAATAACTGATTAGTATAACTATCTTAACTAATGCTTTGCTTTCACAATATTCCTGTTTTCTTTGCTTCAACTACTTGATAAATCAAAGATTATGTCTTTAATTAAATTTATTCTTGAGATGTATAAACTTATATTTTTATTTTAGTTTATTTAATTTACATTTAATCATAATCAGTTATTAGACTGTGTAATGTGAAGACAGCTGATTCTGAATATCTGGCTTGTACTTTAAATTACAAGCTGTTGAGAGACAGGAATACATTCCAGTTGGCTGCTATGCAAATTAAGAAATTTGAAACTCAGCAGAAGATATAACTTATGTATGAGCTTTTAGGTTATAGTCTGAAAGTTTTTAGGTACAATTTGAAAATGATATTATGTAGAAGAATCAGCTGCCTAGTACCAGGCAAATTATTATTATCTAGTGTAATAAAATTTAAATACTCTCTGAGAGGATAGGGTGAAAGACTGATAGTTAATAAAATTAGCATTTTGAGTTGGTCTGTGAAACTTATGCATACTTTTTCTTAGATGACTAATAAATTCATACAAGGGTAGTGTTATAGCAATAGAAAAACTATCTAATTGCAACATTTTGTAATGGATATAAACAATTAAAAATGGATTGAAAGTATTCTAGCAAAAAAAAAAAAAAACCCAATTCAGTTAAATTATGCAAATATAAAGATTTGCAAAACACATCCTTCCTGAAGTCTGGAGAAATAGATACAAAAAAGTAATTAATAATAAAATATTCTGAATTCGAATATATAATGCCAAATGTGGTATTTATATATAGTTCAGTTGAGATGCAGATAGAACAAAATCTATGAAGATTGTTTGTGAACAATTTGTTTGAAAATTTCCAAATAGAAGCAAACTTGAGGAAGAGGCAAGTGTATTTGAGACTTGAAACTACTAAAATAATTCTATCAGGGTTTTACTCAAAGATTACTGTGAGTTCAATGTATATTTTTGTATGAAGGTGCCACAAGACATTTCAATGAAATTATTTTGGGCATATATCTCTAAATATTGTATGAACATCTCAAATCAATAAAGATTTTAGAGAATATTATTAATTATTGTTTTATTTTCCTGTATATCAGTTACTAAATAAACATATGAATTATATATTTGATAAGGATTTTTCAGTGCAAAGCTTCAAGATTTGAACAGAAAAATTCTAACCATCACTATAACTCTGGCTGCCTCACTATAACTTTTGAAATCACAATTTAACATCAATAACAATTTTCTTTGCTTTTACTCTCTCTCTTTTGCTGTTTGGATATGATCATGCACCACTGCATTTTTCCATTTCCAGGCTCAAAAAAATAGGGTTTCTCAGGTAACTGCTTTCTCTATTCACAGGCATGCATAAAGCTCATGACCTATTTCACTAATTTTAGCTAGCACTGGATGCATGTTTGTGCTTAGTTTATGTACTTCTGTAATGATGGAATGTATTTGACATTACTGTAAGGAATAACATCTTCAATCAACTCAAATCATGTGATTTATAAGTAAGTTTAATTTGAAGGTTCATTACACACATTTCTTCCAATGACTTCAAATAGAATTGGAATTATAAACTTATATTGCCTTGAATACATTAAATTGTTTCTAAACTGGAACACCAATGATGTAAAAGTTTTTATATGATGCCTGTAAACAATTATTGTTTTTGTTTTTCTTTCAACCTGTAAAACAGAGGTGTACAGATATTTAACAGTACTATATATTTACATGTTATACACATATGGCTGAAATATAACCCTTTATTAATAGCTTCAATAATGTCATACACATCTCTCACATTATTACTATCATCATTATCAGCATCATCAAAATCTTGTGATTCATTTAACATCTGTTTGTTCATATCTCTGTGAGTTAGGTTACACCTATCCTATTATGTTAATAATGTGAACTACAAAAGTGGGGTTGGTTGCTATTTTCAGTTTGATTGATTGAAGCCATGCCCTAAAGTGTAGGGAAGTACTTGTAGCGGAGTTTTAGATGATTGTTTTTGCACTTAGTACAGTAACCACTTATCTACTATGCCTTTATACAATTCTACAAAATGAAAACAAACAACGAAATACTTAGTAAATAAAAGAAGTATTTGTAAGAAAGAAATAATTATGTTTAGAAGATACGTATGCCAATTGAGAAAGGCTGTTGACAATGCTTCAAATAATATCTTCAAGAGAGTTCAGGTTGACTGACACATTCCTTTAGTTATTAGAAAATGAAAAATAAAAAGGGGGAATTTTAACTTTGATAGGAAAAAAAAATTTGAACAATTTTTAATTAATATGTTGGAAAACAATGTTAATGTATCTTAGTAAAAAGGTCATTTGAATTTGCAGAGGTGTATAAATTATTTGGGTGAGAAGAGTCTATGCATTATGAAAGGGTATTTAGTGAAGAATAATTATATTTAGTAAAATATTACTACTAAGGGGAATTAGTGAAAGCATGTCTGTTTAATCATGAGCAGATGAACATTGAGAAGATAACAACTGAAGAGACAGAGAGCTGCACCATCATGTGGCTTGTACTGATTTATGGCTGTGTAAACTGGAGCAATATAAAATGAAGTGCTTTGCTCAAGGACATGATGCACCATGGAGAGGAACTAAACGCACAATCTTATAATCACAAGCTCAATAATCTAACCACTAGGCTATGCACATCCACTTCAATTCCATAAATCGAAGAGAGCTTAAAATTAATTTAATATAACCACCTTGATTCTTTTGTCATATTGAGTGTAAAATGTGTGTATGTGTGTGTGTGTTTATGTAAAATTTCAGCTTTTAGTTCAAATATATATATTGAGATATGCATATGTGTATATATTTGTATATCAGAGTTATGTTGAAAGTAACAATATGGAAGACAAAGTGAGAACAAAGTGTAATTATCAGTTTGACATTGAATGAGAGGTAATGAAAATGTGCCATTTATGTTTTGAGCTTAAGCTGTTCAGAAAGTTTGATAGAAGGATAAATGTGGAGATAGGAAAAAGAAATGCAAGTAACTGAGAAGTATATGTTAATTTGTGTCAGGTCATGCTGAAAATAGTGGATGTTGAGTAACAAGAAGTGAAGAAGAAGAAAGGTACTATCATATGAACAAGAGCTACTGGGGTGGTTATTGTTAGTCAGTGTGCAAATTATGTATGCATGTGTCAGTGTTAGTGTGCACATTGGGAACTTAATATATATATATATGGACTAGTATGTATGGCTAATGATTGAGTTGAAAAGTGTGTTTTGATGAATGACTTTGATTTGTTTGATGTATGTGCATGTATTTTTTTGTTATACGTGTGCTGTGTGCATTGCGAAATTAATATTATGGAGTAGTATATGGATAGAGATTGCTTTGAAAGTTGTGCTTGCTGTGAGAGTGACTTTGTCTTGTTTAATGTATGTGTGTAGGTTACTGCGTTGTATAAGTTGCTTGAAACTATGTATGAATATGTCTATTGTGTTTGTATGCATCTAATCTGTGTGTGTGTGTGCATGCCTGTATGATTGGCTTTATGGGTTGTATGTATGTGTGTGTATGTGATTCACTTTAGGGGTTGTGTGTATGTGTATGATTGGCCTTTTGGGTGTGTTTTTGCAGTAGTTGTGAAAGTGATATGACCAGTTTATGTCTCATTCTGGGTATTATTGCTATGAGTATGTATGTGTGTGTGTGTGTGTGTGTATGCATGCATGTATGTATGTATGTATATAGACATACATACACACATACACAGACTGCTTAAAATGCTCCTTTTCTGAGCATTTTAAGCAATAAATAAAGTTGGTAGAGAAATGTAGATGCAAGAGTTGGTTATGTTGAAATAATTGTAGTTGAGTTCAGAAGTTCAATAAATAAGATGATATGTGAAGAAGGCTGTGTCAAATTTAATTCACAAAATATTGTTCTTTCTCTTACTCACTTTATAAAAATCATTCACTTTTATTCCCTGTGTGAAACCCTAAGTTATCTTGTTTAGTTTTATTTCAAAACAGTAGCATGTGTCTATGTTCTACTCATAGGCAAAATAGTTTCAGATCACATAAAATTTATATCATTCCAATACATGAAAATGCATGTTATTCTGATTGCTGACACTTCAATAAATTTCAAACACTAACATCAAAAATATGGTTTCACTTTCACATCCTGATTTCCATTTTAATCAGTTATCATGTTGTTTGCATTTAATTTTTATGCAATTTATAATAAAATGATTTATTATTTTGCTAAGATGCATTTCATTTTTAAATGTCAAATTTAAAATGTTGGGATTCGAATATAAGATGACACTGAAGCAGCTGTTATGAGTTTTAATAGGGTCTTTTGAAAATTTTTTGTATTTTAAGAAAGCAAGTATATTAGTATATTATTAAAAATTTCTTATATTTAATATATTTTGTACAAACTAAAAAAAAAAAAAGAACTTTTTCAAATGAAGATAGGATCAGTATTGAAAAATGTTGAATGAATTGTCGATGCAATCTTTTTCAAAATCTTCTTACTTGTAGAATATTTTTTTACAACAATTGAAATTTTCATTAACATTTTATATTTCTGGAACAAAATTTTAATAGACATACTCATTTCCTTAAGTCTTGATGTAGTGGTCATTTAACAACAAAATTAATTGAAAATAAAAGAAAGTAATTGTTTTAAGCAATATAAATATGAAAGTAAATGACTACCTCAGGATTTAAAGTGAGCAGTAGTAAGAATTCTAGCTTGCATGCAATATTGTTCCACGTCCTTTTGTATTATAATTTTCATGCATCAACAATAACAAAGAAGTATCTCTGTATATCATGCTATAATTTAGTAAAACTATATGCTACAGTAAAAGAGTATGTTGTGAGTTAATCTTCAACAAGCAATGTAAACAGCATGATTATGATATGTGTGTCAAACTGGTATTTACTCTTCAAATGCAGAAAGTTATACAGCTTTACTTTTTGATCAACAAAGTTTGTTGCTAAGGTCACTTGCAAATTAAAGTAGTAATATTAACCGGAAGGAGAGCAGAAAATCTTTGTTTAATTTTGACAGTCATTAATTTACAAAATTGTTTTTTCTTAAAATGTCTTATGTATAACTATATAAATAATAACTTAATTGGGTCAGTTTTAGTATAAACTGTTACTTGTATAATGTCTATGTCAACATTGAAATAACCTATTGCTATGAAATGTGATAAATGAAAGAAGATTTACAGTCTAGAAGGAACTGATTTATATAATTTCATTTTATATTTGAATTTGAGGGCTTCTTAAAATGATATTTTAATGCTAATGTTTGCATTTGAATTTTGGGTATCACATTTATAATAAACTACAATGAACTAGTTAAAATTTATTCATATCTTAATCTTTCATATAAAAATCACTTATTAAGTCAAAACCTAAGCAAATTATATGAAGTCATCCTTTACTATATTCTTCAAATAATTTTCACCATCAACTTCTAACAATCAAAAGTTAAGTCATTCTCATTGTCAGCATCTTAACATTTATTTTTCCAAGCTGGCATGGATTGGACAGGTTTGTTATATACATATATCACAATGCCATTTATTGCAATTTCTTAATGTCATGACTGGCCTTGTTTTCCAACTCTAAGTATTTAAATGAACTTTATGGATATTCCCAATATTATCTCAAGTAATATGGTTTATTATAAGAATTAAGTAACTAAGTTTAAATAATATCTTAGACTAAGGAATGTTTTTTGTATAATTCACTAAACGTTTAACCAATGTTATTTATGTGCTGTAATTTAATAAAATTAAAAATAAACAAACATGGTTTGAATTTTTCAGGGATATTGTAGTCTCTGTTCTTTAGTAAACTATGATGACATTATATTTATACTGCTAATATCTATAGCATTAATTAAATTTGCTAAATTAAAATTTAGTTTTAACTTTTTTTTACAGTTTATTTGATAATTTTTATTTTCAGCTACTAATAGTTGACATAAACTAAAATATTCTAACACTTGGAATATACTGAAGAAATATTACATGGATGAAATAAAATGCTTGTTTATTTTTATTTCATGTTTAACTAAACTTAATTTTGAGTGTTTTTTTATATTCCTTGCATTAAATAGTTGTGTAAATTAATATATTGTTAATAAAAAGTAATAAATTTTATTTGTTATTTCTATTTTTCCATTTTAGCCTGTTACTTCTGAAGAAATGGAGAGTGTGTTTCGTATTTCTCCTTTGGCAATGAGCCTTGTAAAACCACCAGATCCAGAAATTTTGAAAGGATTGCCATTAAATGCTCAAAGAGAGCTCATTGCCCAGCATGCAGAAGCTTGTTTATCTCAACAAGGGTCCAGAGCAAACTCACGTCCAGGATCACAAGCTGGTTCCCGAAGAGGATCTCTTGAAGAACATGAGCAAAGTAAACTAGAAACAAATGGTATTGTATTAATGAAAAATTTATTCTTTCTAAACTTATATTTCAGTTTACAAAATTGAATACATTATATAGTAATGAGATGAGGTGAATTTTGTAAAATCTAGAGTTGTTGCCTTTCATATAAAGGACTCTGCTTGAAAGGTTAAAATTCATTTCTTCTCATGGCACACAAATTTATACAAATTTGCTGACTTTATTGACTGATTTTTATTGCTGCAAAACCATCAATTTTTTTTTCTTTTTTGTTCAGTCTGCTGTATTTTTTGTTTTATACCTTCACTCTAATCTTTAAATATTTATTTCATTAATTATCTCTGGATTGAAAGTTAAATGATCAATATCTGTAAAAATTGGGTTACTTTAAACACTTTCTATATAAACTTAAGTGTCTTATTTTCTATTTTTACTCTCTTGCACAATAGCTCTATTTAAGACCTTGGTTATGGTTATTTAGCTAGTTAGCCTAATTATAGTCAGATATCAACTGATTTGGTAGGCCTTAGATAATTCTTTAAGTTTTATTTACTTGCAAAAATATACCTAACAATAAGTGTGTGTGTGTGTGTGTGTGTGTGTGTGTGTGTGTGTGTGTGTGTGTGTG
>NC_068981.1:154387272-154390205 GCF_001194135.2 Octopus bimaculoides
GAGAGAGAGAGAGAGAGAGAGAGAGAGAGAGAGAGAGAGAGAGAGAGAGTGAGAGAGAGAGAGTGTGAGAGAGAGAGAGAGTGTGTACATGCATATGCATGGTTAGTCTAATGTAACTAATTGTTATAGCTTGATACTAGTAGGGTAAATATGTGGGGCAACAGTCTAGAAGGTAGAACTAGGCAAAGTGTTTAAAGTATTACCAAAAAGGAATGGCAAGATGAAGTGAATGTTAATGTTGGTGCAATAGAAAACAAGAACATTCAAAACAGTAGAGGCCATTCTAGAAATAGTAGAAACAGAAATTTATCAGTATGCTAAAGAGTTTGCAATAAATTTGACAGTGTTGTCGGTATGTAATCTCATATTATGATTACAGATATATCATTGTCCAATATGTTGGACAGTGTTGTTGTTGATGGTCAACTCCGATCAAGCAGACCAATGATGAAAAGTGCTTCCTTGTGAACAATTTTTAATATTGTAGGGTATGATTTAAAGGAGATTTGGTTACTGTTTCTTGCTAGTCAAGTGACTATTTAGAAGAACTCCCCCTCCCTTGTGTCATATAAGAGCATGAGTAGTACACCATGGTGCAACATAAATCAACCTCATAAGAATTAAAAGTTTAACTGTTTTGTATCTGTAAAGGTGCTTGGTGTTGGTTCAGCTATCTTGAAGACAAGACCTGATGATTTCTCATATTTACTAACAATTGATTGGATGTTCTTATGGAGGAGAGAATTAGTGCAGTTGTACTGAGCATGTATAGGAATTTTAAAGTATTTTTTAGTGACTTCATAAACAGAGTAATGATCTTTTGTAAAGATGAGTAATGGTTGTTTTATTTTGCTATGTCTTGCCAGATTATAGAAATTTTATTGTTTAACCATCAGTGTTGAATGTATAGGCTGTGTGAATATTATTTGTGATTGCATAGAGTGAGAATATGAAAAATAATGTAGCAAAGGTTTGATGTTAGAGACACTGACGATGTGATTATGAATGTAGAAGAACAAGGAAAAAATATCTTTCTAGCTGGGAAAGCCATGTATCTCTTCTTCAATACGACACCTATTCCTGTTTCTCTATTATACTTTCATCTCCCTCAATGCTATACCCCCACCCCCACTCATTTGAGACGTCCTATCTTGTGAGTTACTCGGTGACCTCACGAGTGCTAGTATCATGAGAAAGTACCCAATACACTGTAATGTGGTTGGCATCAGGAAGGGCAACCACCTGTAGAAACCATGCTAAAGCAGACATTGGATCTCTGTACAGCCCTCTGGCTCGTTAGTCTCTGTCAAACTGTCCAACTCATGCCGACTTGGAAAATGAACATTAAACAATGATGATTTTTGTAGCTGATGAGTTTTCTGCAAGAACATTGCAAATTTGCATGATGAGGTCAGATTCTAGTTTCTAGTTTATGAATTTAGATGGACATTTATCATAGTTGTACTTACAGTATGCTTTTATCTGAAGCACCAAAGGGAAACTTTCACATGTTATAGAATTTATTCATACACTGTTCTTTCACACTGTTAGTATACATTTTGTGGGAGGCTGGTTAATATGTTTTGCTAAAGTGTAGGATACTGAGAAATATGTCAAGGAGAATTGTTTCTGTAGAAAGTTTGATAGTCTCTAAACATTTAGCATTAAAAAGTGATAATTATAAACACATGTCTGCATGAGTTAACTATATTTACTTATTAGAGCAAGGGTTCCCAACCTGCACTGCTCACAACCCCTGGAGCTATGAGATGGCATTTCAAGAGTGTGACAGAGAGAAAGTATATACTTTGTTAAAATTGTTTTTTTAAAATAAGATTGAACTAAATTCTAAAAATAACTTCATTCTATTAAACACACAAACTTTATTATTCTACTCATGTAGTTTTAACCCTTAAGAGATTATGATTAAAGAACTATGTCTTAATTCCATTTACAGCAACATATGTGTGAATCTAGATTTAGTTCTCTTTTGTCAATCAAGACTAAAATCTATCTATGAATTGGTTAAATCCATAGGCCGATTGCAATTAGCAAGAAAATTCCAGATTTTGATTAGTAATGAATGAAAAACAGGAACAAAGAAGTCATTGAATTCTGTGTTCACAATTTTGTTTGATCTCACTGTTAATTTTTTTAGTCACTCAGTTTACATTTGCATTTTATGCACTTTGTCAAAAGCTTGTTATTTTGAGTTCAGTTTATTCACACACAGTATTGTGTGTGGTTCAAAACAGAGATTAGTTATCAGAAAATTGACTTTTTTACCTTTAAATATGATATTGATTTTGTATGGGATGTGAAAATTGATCTGACATTTCCTATCAGTGTGGGGTGTTGGGGCATAGAAAAAGTTGGGAATAACTGTAATAGAGTATCCACCAAAAAAAAAAAAAAAATCAAGGTTGAATTCTGAAAGTAAATCTTTATTGAATATTAGTGAATATTATCTTTCACTCCACACATCATTATATCATTTATTTTGTAAGCTTTGATACTTATGTATTGAGGAGGTGTGGCTTTGTGCCAGTTGAGATATCTTCTATCTTTTACTTGTTTCTGTCATTAGACTGTGGGCATGCTGTGGTGCCACCTTGAAGGACTTTTGTTGAATGAATTGACCCCAGTACTTCTTATTTTTTTATGCCTGGTACTTATTCTATCAGTTTCTTTCACCAAATTGCTAAGTTATGAGGACATAAATACACCAACAGTGGGGGTAGGAGACAAACACAAACTTGAAGACATACATACATATACAACAGTCTTCTTTAAGTTTTCATCTACCAAATCTACTTACAAAGCTTTGGTAAATTTGAGACTGTAGTAGAAGACACTTGCCCAAGGTGCTATGCGGTGGGACTGAACCTGGAACCATGTGGTTGGGAAGCAACCTTCTAACCACACAGCCTTGC
>NC_068981.1:154390215-154404047 GCF_001194135.2 Octopus bimaculoides
TGTGGTTGGGAAGCAACCTTCTAACCACACAGCCTTGCCTGCACACACACACACACACACACACACACACACACATCTGAAGCTATAAATATTTGTCGTATAATGCTGACTTAATTTCTGATTAACTTTATAACCTCTATGGTACTAGCTGAAATCTATTTGTCATTATATTCATATTAATTAGTTTAATTATCCAAGTTTAATTACAGTACCTTTACAAAGAATAAACTATATGCAACTTTCAGATAATCTGGAGATTAATATTTTTGGAATATTGTAGTTAGATTTATTAACATATGCCTATATTAGTAATTAAATTAAGATTATTATTGCAATCTTTGCATAAGATTATTATCGCAACCTTTGCTGTTGGTAAAAATTTAATTAGAACTAATTTTCAACTTGCGTTATATTACTTTAATTTATTAATAATTAAAACATGTTCATGTTTAGTACAGCTTTTTAAAACAAAAAAAATTAAATAAATTGCTTCTCATCTTATGTAATATTCTACTTAATAATATAAAATGTAAATTGACTTTTAAGGATTGTTTATTAAAATGTATTTTAAGTATCTCAACGGTATTATTTCAAACTTCCAGTCCAGGAAAATTACTATTCTACAAATAGTTTTTGAAAAGAGACATATCATTTAACTGCGACTGCTCTTGCATTAAATCTCACTGTCAAAGTTTTCTCCACTGACTGTCCATTTACTGCTTAAATTTCGTTGTTTTAGTCACTTCTTTATCTATATGCTTATGTTTCACTCTCTGAAAGCAGGGTGTAATGTTGGTAGCAGTAGCAGGAAGTTTGCTTTACTTGCCTGACAGTAAACTGTAGGACATTTCATAGTTATGCTATCAGTCATACTACTTAGAAGGAAATAGCTGCCTTTCACAAACTACCATATTTTAAGAGGCTTATTTTTTTTATTCAGTTTCTCTTTGTATAAAAAGGGAACCTGTGGAATTTAGAGGTAAGTTAGACATGGATGTTTATAACTTTTCTTTAATGTTGCATAACTGAATAAAGATAGTACATGTTACTATTGGTATTTATATATGCATACAGTTAAAAAAAAAAAAAACTTTTTAAAATGATATTTGTCAGTTCATCTCATTGATAGCAAACTGTTGATTAATAATATTTATTTTAAATAGTTTGCAGCATATGTACAGTATGTTTCAGTACTATATATTATATTTGTAGGGCATTAACAAAAGAAAACACTTATAAATTGCTTCCCCTCCCCAAATGAAACAAAAAAAAATAGTTGACAATAGCTGAAGGGAAAGTAGTTTATCTTTGATTCAAATATCTGTGGCGTATACACTCTCAGTGGTTGGCTGATTACTTTCAATTTCCAGTATGACTATAGTCCCGCTGCTGATAAATTTATTGTTATAAATCTCATTCAATTAAGTTTTACAAGTTGTATCTTTCTTTTTGTTTTCTTTCTTTTCTTTTTTCGTTTGTTAATTTGAATTGAATTATCATTTTACTTCTCAAGTAAATTAGCAGTCTCTGGTTTTATATGTAATTTTTACAAATCTTAAAATTTGTAAAGCACCGTATCTGTAAATATCCTGTAAAAAGTATATATATTAATTGCTATGGTAGAAAAGAATAAAAATAATTTTCTTGATTTAATATAATGTTTACATTCTTATCAAATTGTGTTCCAAAAATCATGACTGGAGAGTGAATATTTAAAAACATCTACTTGCTTTCGTATTTTAATTTTCATACATATGAAATTAAACTGTCATCTTTTTTCTCATCATCATTACCATCAACACTGTGGTGGTGGTCATCATCATCATCATTATCACGGTGGTGGTGAATATGATGATGCTGATGATATTTGCTTTCCATGTAGACATGTGTGGGACATGCCATTGTGGATTGAGGATTATGTCTTACTCAAAAATGTTTTTAGAATGGCTTCTATTGACTGGATGCCCTTCCTAGTACCAACTGATTTACAGAATGCTGTGAACAGACATCAGTTACAATTCTAAACTTAGACAACTCTTATTATGTTACCATTAGTATTTTTTTTTTTTTGCAAGTGGTTAGAATGACATTGCACACGTGTGTGCACGCATACACACACACACATTTTATTGATAATTCTCATTAGAGTCAGTTAATTAATACTTCGTTCCCTGGGTAATCTACTTAATGATGGCAGTGGCTTTGGTTAAGACAAAGTTGCTAAAGTAAAATAGGTGTGCAAGATCAAGGAGCAGTTGCTTTTACTAACAGTCTCCTCATGGTAGAGTAGATTGTTTTCCTTGTGTGGCATAATACTTCCATGAAACAATAATTGCAATAATATCAACATATTTCTTGTACATTATCCATGAAATGCTTGAAGTATCATGCTTATTCATTTTTCTGTACAGAATTACCAAATGGAAAGTTAAATTTTTCATATTTTTCCTTCATCATATAATGTATAACGGTATGAGAATTAGTAATTATAAAAGGTGTAAGCATGATTGAGTTGTTAAGAAATTTGCTTCCCAACCATGTAGTTGTGGGTTTGGTCCCACTGCAGGACACCTTATGCAGGCTGACCAAAGCCTTGTGAATGGATTTGGTTGATGGGAACTAGGAGAGGTCTATGTGTTTGTTTACATATACTCTGAATATCATAAACTACATGCAGTAAAGCTTTTGTCATTTTTCCTACCAACAAATTGTCTGCTGACATGGGAAATAAAAAATCCTTTATTTGAAAAACAGGTAAGGACAGCCAACTGTCAGGAAGGGTATCCGACTGTATAACAATGCCTCAATTATACATTTGTCTAATTCATGCTAGCATTGAATAAACATATGTGAAAATGAATGAACAAATGAATGAAAAAACAAATGAATGAAAATATCTTTTGCTTTTAAATATATATATATATATATATATATATATATATATATATATATATATATATATATATATATATATATATATACACACATATATGTATGTATATATGTATCGGATAGATAGATAGATATACACACATATGGATAATATTTAATTGATCGAGCCTGGTGCAGCCTCTGGCTCACCAGTCTTCAGTCAAATCGTCCAATCCATGCCAGCATGGAAAGCGGACGTTAAACGATGATGATGATGAAATCTCATTACTCACCTTGCTTTATAAACAATGAAAAATGTCAGCATTATTGTAAGGAGGTGACTTAAGGTTATTTTAATTATTCTTCACAATTCTTTCACCTAGGAATTTTAATTATTTTGCACAATTCTTTCTCCGAGGAATTTTGGTCCTCACAGTGACTGTCATATTTTTAGGGTTCTAAACTCGAGTGTAGGGTATGGATATGGTTAAAGTGTAATAATGTATAGTGTAATGTGCAAAAGGTCTGCCGTTGTCATTTACACACTGTTTCTTCTTGCTATTAACCTGAAACCATCCTGTGAGTTTCTTTGTGTTGTTGTTCTACCATTACTCTGAAATGTTTGTGTCCATTCTGACATAGCAATGCTCTGTCTCCATAGAAAGTGACCTCCTCATGGTAAACAAGAACTATTAATTTATCATTTTGCATTCCAATTCTAAATTTTTCATGTTCAATTTGCTGCTCCATTACACTAATTACTAATAAATAGTGAGTGTAAACTATTTTCTGTATAAATATCTAAAAGCAGATAAATTTCATAATTTAGATCTAGTTATCGTAAGTAACTTTTTCTAAGCATGTAAATTTTTAAAGATACATAAAGAATGTTAAAAAAAAGAGCTATATGTCAATTTATTAAATTGATAAATTAACTAGGATGAGATAATTACAAAATCATATGTTTTGTTTCCTTATTTATCTCTATTCTGAAATGTTGTTACCAATATTTAGACTCGTAGAATGTTTTCCTGATCTTAGAATGTTTAATTCTTTTGAACCAACTTGCCTGAGACTGTCTTTAGTTATCTGATACAAAGCCACCAGTTTTAAACTGTTCATCTGCTTGAGATTGTTTCCTGTAATAGTGGGTATTTATCTTCTGTTATTTATCATTAGCTTTTTATTATTATTTTTTTGTCTGATCAACACCTGCAAAGTGGATCTAAGAAGCAGCCCAAACCACTTGTAGCTTTGTAAACATTTACCTTGACTATTGAAAGTTTCCTATGCAATAAACTGTATTGATTTTTCATATATTACTATAGTAAAGTAAGTTGCATTAAATGGTCATCATCATTATAATTCTCCTTCTCCTCCTCCTCACCACCACCACCTCTTCTACTGTTATTGCCATTCGTGTTTTTCTCTGCTTGCTTGAGTTGAACAGATCTTCTCTGCTCATTTTCACCTATTATTCTATCTCTGAAGCCAGCATGCTGAGATCTGACCTTACCATTTCTTTTCATGTCTTCTTAGACATGTACTCTTTTCATCCTGTGCTCATTGTCCCCTCACATTATGCATTCATGTCAAAAGTCATCAATTATCTTAAAAGCTCATTCACTCTCTTGGTTCTCATATGCTTCACCTTTTAAACTAGTTAACATTCAGTAGACCATTCTTACCTCATTTCCCACTAACCTCTATTTTCCCACATTTAATAGCTATGTCTCATTATCATGCAACATCATGCTTCATACAGTCTGTTATTTGCACTAAAAGAGAAACCTTTTGTTGTCAGTAAAGGCAACTGCTCCTTGATCTTGAACACCTATTTTACTTTAGCAACTTTGTTTTAACTAGAGCCACTTCCATCATTAAGTAGATTACCCAGGGAATGAAGTACTAATTAACTGACTCTAATGAGAATTATCAATTAAATATAAAAAATAAAATCCTCAGATATTATAAAACAGCATCCATTAGATTTCTATATTTCTGAGATGAAGTTTTGTATTTGTCGTTAAAATGCATTATTCTATTATCAATGTCATCTTTTTATTTACACTATCCTTTGGTCAGTACATTCTCTGGACATCTTCAGATTTAAAGTCAAAAGCCAGCAGTCCCTTTTTAAATTACAAGTATCAACCGCCACTCAGTAGAATCAATAACAGATTTGTAAACTGCTTTAAACAGCAGGCAAATCCAACAGCATCAGTGATGATTCTTATAAACAAGAACTTTGCTATCGAATGAATATATTCCTGAGGCACAAATATCTAGCACATTGTTTAATGATTGCATTCATTACAAACATGATTCAAAAGCAAAATTCTAATTCCTTGGTGTCACTTTGTTACTGGTTGGGAAGACACACAGAATCATCTGTGGTTAATAGCTAGCCAAGAAGTGACTGGAATAAAAGTAATTTATTCCTCTCACTTCTTGATTTTATATCAATGTTTGTGGAAGAGTGAAAAAATAACTTGTTAGGATTTAATTTAAAGAACATTAGAAAGTTGTGATCAAAGGGAAAATAACAACATTGTAACTAGTTGAATATATATGTTGAACACATATGGAACAAAACTGAATGTTACATTCTATATGGAATGTGATTTCATTTACAAAGTACCTTAGTAGACACAAAAAAAAGTTATGGTGACAAAATATATCAAATTTATAGTTTGATCTATAGGCATATTTCACCCTTTAATGAAATTTTTGACTTATTTCTATTCATAGAGTATAAAATTGTTGAAAGTCTAATGTTTATTAGATATGTGCATATAAAAAAATGTATAGATAGATATACATTTGGATAATATTTAATTGATCGAGCCTGGTGCAGCCTCTGGCTCACCAGTCTTCAGTCAAATCGTCCAATCCATGCCAGCATGGAAAGCGGACGTTAAACGATGATGATGATAGAACTAGAAAATGATCTGACAGTACACCCATAAAAATACAGTTTAAATAAAGCAAAAACAAAAAAAAAACATCTCCAAATGACTAATATCATTATATAACATATAGTGTAATATGTTGTTTTTATATGTGTTCAGGAATTTTTCAATGTACATTTTCCAACTCTGCAAAGAATGCCCAGTCTTCATGAAGCCGTTTAACCATAATAAGCTTATGTGTGTTGTTCCAGAATCAGTTGATAGAAATAATTACTCTTATGCTTTTGTAGCATAGAAGAATTTATCAATTAGGAGTTGCTCATAAGAGGAAGTATATGGTGTGTTGTTAAATGCAATATCAGTATATGAATCGTCAGTATATGAAAGAAATCTATTTTGTTATAGATCTTGTAGTAAAAACGGTAAGGTTTTGTTTTGGCTATTATTAAATATTAGTGATTTCTTGATTCCTATTATTGATGATGAAAGTTGTTGCAACTGCTAATTAATGTTTCAAAATGCTGCCATGTAATGTTTAGCTATACAGAGTTTAGTGCAATAGTTCAAGTATGTTTCATCCACTTTGCTGTCGGGCTAATGTGGTGTGGCAAAAAATTCATTGGTGATTGCAATGGTGGTGGGCAAAGTGACTTGGCTAGTGTATAGTAGTTTCAAAGCTTTAAAATGTTGTTAACCTTGGAGTTTAGGCAAGAAAAGAAAACCAATTTTATAGTTCTTTTGGTGTTTGCTGAACTTGATTAGTATGAACAATAAGTTTAGTGTTGTGGTGAACTAATAATGTTCTGGAATGTTTTCAGTGTGTTTGTGGTTCCGGGACTGTGTTGTTTGCATTAGAGCACATTGTTAGATTTTGAATTTAAGTTCTTTTGCTTTGTTGCATATGTGATCAAGTGTCATAGTGCACAGTTTAATTATACCTTCTTATTACAATGCAAAGAGCAATCCTTTGAATGGTTCTTTATTTGATGTCATTTGTAGCAAAGATGTGTACTCAAACAAAACTGATAAGCTATCCTCATACTTTCCTTATCTGGGCTATTACTCTTTTACTGAATGACTGAATGAATAAATCTTTATGGGATGTTTCATAAGTTTTGTATTAAGGTTATGTCCTTTGTATATTGTGTGAATGACTTTGAAGTGCAGTGAGGGACACCTAAAATCTTGATATCTTCTGTGTGCAAATGAAAGATACATGTTATAAAGTAACGATGAGTTTAATTGGTGTGACTGTTAATGTATATGCTTTAGTTTTTATTTAGTATAACTGAAATTGGTGTACTGGTATATATAGTATAAAAGGAAAAAATGTGATAAGGAAGTTGTAAGCATGTTGTGTGCACATTTTGAGTTGGGATGCCATGCATATAGAGAATATAAACATTTTTAAAAATTAGACTTAAGGGAGATATTTTATTAAATACTAAACATAATCGCTAAAAGGTAGTTGACTAGGTATCTGTTTATCTTGCCTTTTAGAGATGTTCAAAATATATTTTGATGAATAATTTGTGGGGAATATAATTAACAGTTTTACTAATTTTAACCCTTTAGCATTCAGATTACTCCATCAAATGTATTTCTTAGTTATTCACATTGTCTTGAATTAACCATGCATTGTCTTGTAGCTTTGAGATTTTGATGAAGTGATTGCTGTTTTTTTTTAGAATTACATTGTACGCTAGGTACAAGAGACCAGATTTGGCTAGTTTGAACATATAACAGGTTGAATATTTGGGCTGGATATGGCTGGTTTAAAAGCTAAAGAGTTAACTGTGGTCATAATAGGATATTCTATGTTAACGCTATTTAATAATGCTGAAAAGTTTAGAAGTGGTGTAATATTTATTTGAAGAGGTCAAAATGGTTATGTGAGGAATCTTTATTTTCAAGATGGGATGGAGTGTAGAAGAGTGTCATTAATTTGCAGAAGTTTTCATCTGGTTTACCTAGTTTCTAAAGTATCTCTAATTGACAATGTTCATGGTTTTTGTTGAATATATTTTGTTATATGTGATCAAGTGTCATAGTGTGAAATTTGATTATACATGTCTACAATGATTCTCATGACTTTTGAAGTGTTTTTACTGTATGTATGTTTTTACTATATGTAGTTTTATTATTTCTCTTTATGTAAAAAGAAGGATATTAGTTTAAGTTTTACATGAAAGATGCATATACAACATTTTTATAATTCCACCCTTTTTATGTGGTTTTTGGTGACTGATTTTTATAGAAATTTTTATCTGATTGCTGGATGCAAATCAACTGTAGGTATTTTTTTATGCTACTTATTGTTTTGTATTGTGTTTTACTTATGGTTTTGTAGTGCAGAATAGATATGAAGGATTTTTAACACTTTGTTAATTGTCTGTTATATTTTTGTTCACTGTTAAATATTTTTCGTGTGTCTGCTGTGTATGTGGTATTAGAACATATTGTACAAGATCTTTTCCAGTTACTAGTAGTTTCAGTGGTATGGTTGGTGTCTTGATGTGCATTTTGTTTCTTAGATATTTCTGTAGTTATTTTGTTGGGTAAGCACACTAGTACATAAGTTGGTGGCATGGGTTTTTTTTTTTAAGGTCAGTGGAAGTAGTTTTGGCCTCTTTTTAAATCTAGTTCTTATGAAGCTTTTGTATATTTTACAAGAACTGTCAGTAGGGTAGTTGATGATGTTATGAGTTTTCAATGATTCTTGTGCACAGAATATTAGATAACTAGATATAGCTTTTAATCTCCTTGATGTGTTCTTTATTTCCAAACTTGATTTCTTCATTAATATTTCTAACATTTCATTACTATATTATTGTTATGTCCTAATTACATACACCATATTATTATCTACAGACTTTGCACAACCTGATATATCAACTTGTTAGCCTGACCTTTTCTAACTATATCCTGATTATCTATAGCAGCAAATTACTTGTCTCACCCCACCCAAGCAGCCTAAAATATCATATGCATCATTGTTATAATGCTCCACTGAATCTCTAAGTTCATAGACCATTAAACACATGTTGCAGTTATGTCTGTAAAAGAGAATGCACTCATCACTTCCAAATTGTAATAAAAAAAAAGTTGTTTTTTTCTGTTTTCCCTATTTTTGCTAATCTGTCAACAAAACCTAGCTATCAAATCTAGTCATACTAGTTACTCAATTTGTTTGCAATTCAATCTTCAATCTCTCAAATAAATCTATCAGTTACTCCTCCCTTTTTCTATCTTAGTAATATTCCACATTCTCTGACAACAGACAAGCCATTGCTTTCAAACATCCTTCATATGATATCTTTCAAACATTTCAAAACATGTGTTTAGAAAACAAAAAGTAACAGACCTCTAATGAAGCAGGTGTAGACATGGTTATGTGGTTACAAAGTTTACTTCTCAACCTCATGCTTTCAGGTTCCATCTTAGTGTTTGGTACCCTGGTCTTCTACAATAGCCTTGAGCTGACATGCATGTGAGTCAAATTTGGTTGACAGAAATTGTATTGAATCCTGTTTTGTGTGTATAAAAATATGTGTGTATGTGTGTGTGGATATTTGTCTTCTATCTCTTCAGATGAGACCTTATAAGCAACAAGCATATTTATGCCTCCTTATGTTGCATAACTTGGTAGTTGCATCAGTTTTGATGTATGAAGACAGTAGAATCAAAAAATATCTTACTTGACAAACAAGTGTTGGCAACAGGAAGGGCTTCTGGCTAAAAAATGATGATGGTAGTGGCAGTAGTACTGCTACTGCTACCATTGTGGCTGCTGCTATCATAGTTATAAATTTGTACAACATGAAACAATTTTCTATCCTTGATAGCTACTGATATAGCTTTGCAAAACAAGTTCACTGTCATCTTTTACACAAATGGTTCTTAGGAAGATGATTTCTTATATAAATTAATGATGAATTTATGTTTAAAGCAGTTTTTTTTTTTTATGCTGTTGTGTTACCTTTCTTATATAAATTAATGATGAATTTATGTTTAAAGCAGTTTTTTTTTTAATGCTGTTGTGTTACATTTTTATATCAGTTGAGGTCTTTCAGTAGCTATTAACTTTAAAATTAAGCTTATATTCTTGTTTGAATTTATATTAAATATGAACTAAGATAGAAGAATATCAAAATAGCTGATACTTCCAAACCATTTCTCTTTGATTTCTTTTTTTTGTGTATCAACATACATGCATATTTAGCATAAATGAAATCAATAGAAAATCTTTCTGTTGGGCTTATGGATAATTCTTTTAAGTGCTTTTATTGTTAAACTTTACTGTCAATAATTTAGTATTAATCATACTTAGTGATATACTAGAAAGGACTGTCTTTATCTCTTTTTTTTTTTTTTAGTTTATTGTATGAAAATTTCAACAAAAGTGAGATAAATCAATATTGTTTATATAAAAATTAACTAAAGCTTGTTACATTCTTTTAGACCTTGAAAAATATATTATTAATTGGCAGTAGACATTTTTAAAGCACAGTACTATCACAAACATGATGTTATTATAGTTTAAATATATCTTGTATGTAAGAAAAGAGCAGATAAAAGTTTCATGTTAAATAGACACTCCAACTGATATGCAAACAATGCAACTATAAGAGTTAGAGTACAACTGATAATATTAATATGAGGATATATAACTTAGAACATTAAGTGTGTTAGCTATTTTGATATTTATGACAGTATGAGAAGCCATTATCCAAGGACATAAAATACTGTCTGATCTTTCACCGTAAGAAGTAAATAAGTTCTGTTATTCAAGTCACCTAAACTTTGATTGGAGAACTACAAACAGCAAAACTGGCAAGTGATTAAGTGCTTAAGGAACTACTGGCTTTACAGAAGCAAAAGAAATTTTAGTCTTTCTTCCTCCAAAATAAGTTTGGCTATGTGATGCAAGTTCTTATTATAAGTGTTATGAAGTTTAAGCGTAATGAAATGTTGGCATTAAGTGTAATAAAGAACAAGTTGAGCAGTGAAACAGTGAACCATCAGCAATTGGAAATGATCTTTTAGATCAGAATGTAAGGAAATACTGTATTTTAACATGTATAAGGAACCCTTTTTTGTCAAAAATTAGGTTAAAAAAATATGAGAGTTTCTTATACATGGATAGAATTATAATCCCTTATGAAACTTTTTTTTCCAAATTTTAAGCCCAAAAATTAGGGGGTTCCTTACACATGAGGGTTCCTTATACATGTTAAAATACGGTACACTGTTTTGTAGATCCAACTGAATCATGCCATTATAAGTTACACATTTGAAACAAATAATACTATGTTAAGTTATATATCATACAGATTGCCATGATCTATTCAAGAATCAGTATTCATTGTTATTGCTTTTAATATTCTTGTTTAAAAGTATTTTAAGGCTGTTTAAAATATTTTCTTTTGTTTACAGATACAAAAAATAAACTTATAAATATATATTCTTTTTGTAAATGTTTAATATATTTATTTTTATTGCTTTCTCTTTCAGAAATTCTCAGAATGGCTGATATCGAAAATACACAAACAGTTGATTCAAATAAACAATTTAATAAAGAAGTATTGATCAAAAGCAGTATAGAAACAGAAAATATAAGTGTCTTAAAGTCAAAAGAAATAAAGTATCAGGAGACACATAAAAAACTTAATACTGACTCTGGAAGTGTTCAAACAACATCAGTCACAAGTACAAAAATGAAAGAACAACGAAGTATACTTATAAAAGACCAGAATGGAGATCAGCCTCGAGGAATTTTGAAGAAAGACAGTAGCTTTGATTATAAAACAGAAGATATTAAGCCAAATTTAGACAGTTCAGATAAAGAAAACTCAACACCAGTTCTTAAAAAACAACCAATGTCAACTAAAGTAGTATCTAGATCTTTATCTTATGAAGAATCAAAAGCAAATGAAAACCAGTCTTTAGAATGGTAAGAGATGATTATTATTAATAGTAATAACATTGTGGAAATATTAATCACTAACCTTGTTAAAATTTTAGAAATGAAAACATTTATTTACCTGTATATTTTTTATTAACCAGTGGAGTGACAGGATTTGTAGCTTAACAGTCTTTAGTTATGTCACTTTACATTCTGAGTTCAAATCTTTCTAAGGTTTGCTTGTGCCTTTCAACCATCAGAGGATGAAAGTATAAATAACAATTAATAATAATAATAATAATAATAATAATAATAATAATAATATTAACTAGCTGGACCCTTGAAAAATTCACAGAAAATATTTTAAAAAATGTAAGCATCTGTAAATTGTGTGCTGGTGCCATGGTAAAAACCAATAACTATAAAAGCCAACCAAAATATCTCAGTTACACAAACATAAACAGAATTACTATTTAGCCTTAAAATACATTGTATGTATTCAAAGAACCTTCTTGGTTTAGTGATATCGGAAGTTCTTCTGAAGCACCGCCCTTTAGTTGAAGAAATCGAACCTGGACTTATTTCCTGTAAGCATGGTGCTTATTCTATCAGTCTTTTCTGCCGAACAGCTAAGTTATGGGGATGCAAACACACCAACATTGGTTGTCAAACAGTAGTGGTGGTGGAACAAACACACACACACACACATAAAAATATTATATATATATATATGTATATATGATGGGCTTCTTTCAGTTTCCATCTACCAAATTCACTCACAAGGCTTTGGTCGGCCTGAGGCTATAGTAGAAGACATTTTATAAAGTATAGAGTTGAATTTCATGTAGCCACCTGTTGGCAACTTTTCTTCCCTGCCCATTTTGTAGTGGGTGTTACCCACTTTTCTGGGCTCTTTTCACAGCTATACCCTGTTCAAAATTTGCATTAGTTTTTTTGTATGAAAAAAGGTAGGGAGGGGGGTTTGTTTGTAGTTTGTTGAGAAAATGTTAAACATGCCTGAAAAAAACATTGTCTTTCCCCCCAACTAAAAGACAGGAAGAACTATGAAAGAAAGCGAATAAGTACTGGGGGTGGGGGAAAGAAGAGAGAAATAACAGTCGATCATTCTAGAACTCCCAGAATAAAAACGTAAACACCTGAAAGACTTTCCCTCTATTCGTTACTAAATGTCTTTCCTTCTTCTTCATTGTTAAAAGTAAAGAAGCTAGAAAAGATCAATTGTATTTCAGTCTAATTGTCATTGTAAATGACTGAGGCTTTCCTTTCTCTGTCTCTATCACTTCACTCCTTTTCTCTATGGTTAAAAGAGTGAAGGTGCGTGGCTCAGTGGTTAGGGGTATTCAGCCCATGATCGTAAAGTCATGAGTATGATTCCCAGCGGCGCACTGTGCAAGGTACTCTACTTCACCTTGCTGCAGTCCACTCAGCTGGCAAAAATGTTGTAGCTGTAATTCAAAGGGACCAGCCTTGTCACATTCTGTGTGAGGCTGAATCTCCCTGAGAACTGCCTTATGGTATGCATGTCTGTGGAGTACTCAACCACTTGCACATTAATTTTATGAGCAGACTGTTCATTGATCAGATAAACAGGAACCTTGTTGTTGTAACTGATGGAGTGCCATTTTTAGAAAAGAGTGAAAGAAAAAGAGATGTTCCATATCGTATGGCAAAAATGTCATGTTTTTAGAATAAGCAGATGAAATAATTGCTATTCCGTCATGCATTTGCCCTCGATTCACACTCAGTTTGATAACAACAGCCTGCACATTGATGTTTATCTGGGCGCTTGGCCTCCAGATCTGCGAGACCCAGAAATGTTGCTGTTAGGACCGGATTAACTCCCATAATGAGCCTAATGACTAAAAAGATTTTCCTGCCCCTATATAAGATCATTTTTCATTTTCTTCCAACCACTTGAAGGTTTATCTTGCTCCAGTCCACTCAGCTGGTCAAAATGAGTTGTAGCTGTAATTCAAAGGGGCCAGCCTTGTCATATTCTGTGTGAGGCTGAATCTCCCTGAGATTCAAGTAAATCGACCCCAGGACTTATTCTTTGGAAGCCTAGTACTTATTCTATCGGTCTCTTTTGCTGAACCGCTAAGTTACGGGGACGTAAACTGCCA
>NC_068981.1:154404170-154405162 GCF_001194135.2 Octopus bimaculoides
CAAGCGATGTTGGGGGGGGGAGACAAACACAGACACACAAACATATACACACACATACATATATATATACATATATACGACGGGCATCTTTCAGTTTCCATCTACCAAATCCACTCACAAGGCTTTGGTCGGCCCGAGGCTATAGTAGAAGACATTTGCCCTAGGTGACATGCAGTGGGAGTGAACCCGGAACCATGTGGTTGGTAAGCAAGCTACTTACCACACAACCACTCCTTTAATAATAATAATGATGATAATTCTTTCTACTAAAGGCACAAAGCCTGAAACTTGGTGGAGGGGACTAGTTGATTACATTGACCCCAATGTTTCACTGGTACTTAATTCATTGACCCTGAAAGGATGAAAGGCAAAGTCAACCTCAGCAGAATTTGAACTAAGGACCTAGCGGCAGATGAAATACTGCTAAGCTTTTCGCCTGGTATGCTAACAATTCTGCCAACTTGCTACCTTAATAATAATAATAATAATCCTCTCTACACCATAGACATATTGTGACCCAGCAGAAATCGTATTGTATAGCTGACCTGGTTTACATAGTTAAAAATTCATACTTTTTATGCTTGTGAGGATAATATAGTTGAGAGAAATGACAGTGCTTTGGACTAACTGAATCACACTATTTAGTCAGTCTCACTATGTCTACAGTGAAGTTCCACCAGGATTACTTATCCTTTGGTAAAATATATCCCAGTAAAAGTCTGTGCACATGTGTGTGTGTGTGTATGTGTGTGTACCTTATGATACACACACACACACACACACACTCATATACATATGTTAGTAGGTGATGATGCAGAGAGAGGGTACTCAGTACAAATGTAGAGTGCAGTAGTACACTTAAGCTGATCCAGTGTAACAGGCCACTGGTTTGGCTTCAATAGCTATATCATCATCATCATCATCGTTTAATGTTCACTATCTATGCTGGTGTGGGTTGGATGGTTTGACTGAGGGCTGGCAAGCCAGGAGGC
>NC_068981.1:154405172-154406233 GCF_001194135.2 Octopus bimaculoides
GGATGGTTTGACTGAGGGCTGGCAAGCCAGGAGGCTGCACCGATCTGATCTGGCAAGGTTTCTACAGCTGGATGCCCTTCCTAACGCCAACCACTCCTACAGTGTAGTGGATGCTTTTTATGTGCCACCGGCACGGGAGCCAGTCAGGTGGCATTGGCATTGACCATGCTCGAACGGTGCCTTTTTACATGCCAACAGCTTGGGTATCAGTCAGATGGCACTGACATTGGTCACACTCAAATGGTGCGTTTTATGTGTCACCATCACGGGAGCCAGTCAGGCAGCACTGGCATCAACCATGCTCGAATGGTGCTTATTACATGCCAGCACAGATGCCAGTGAAGTGGCACTGGCATTGGCTACGACTACGATTTCACTTGACTCAACAGGTCTTCTCAAGCACAGCATATTGCCTGACGATTGAAGGGTGCTTTTAACTGGGCCAGTTATGCGACACTGGCATCGACCACAGCTACAACCTTACTTTGCTTGCCAGGTTCTCTCAAGCACAGCATATCTCCAAAGGTCTCGGTCACTTGTCATTTTCTTTGTGAGGCCCAATTTTCGAAACTTGTGCTTCTCCACCTCATCCCATGTCTTCCTGGGTCTATCTTTTCCACAGGTTCCCCCCCCACACACACACATGCATATATAAGTTCATGTGTGTGTGTAAATATACATACACACACACATACACACATTGACACAAATCTACATATACATGTGTGTGAATCAAACAATAAGCAACACGGATTTCAAAAGTGATTGCAGTACGCACGTTTCATGCTACTTCAATTTATTTAAGTAATGTGAGCATTACCTTAAATGCAATATGAAGAGCAATCTTCAGCTGCACGAAAATGTAGAAAATGTAGAAAAAAGACATATTATAAATGTGGCAACATATTAAATCCAAGTGGGAGAGAGCATATATAAAATCCAAATGTGAGGAAGAATATATAAGTCCATCTTGACATAGCGGGGTCTATCAGGCTAGTAATTGATTCTAGACAAAAGTTTTAACTGTCTCAGAATTCTATTGTTTCTACTCGCACTTTTAA
>NC_068981.1:154406823-154409651 GCF_001194135.2 Octopus bimaculoides
ATCAACATACATGCTCATTCGCACAAATGCACACACACACACACATACATTTACAAACATGCACACATGCACTCCTGCACAGGAACAAACATATGACTGGTATGTCCAGCTTAGATCAGTTTGTCTTTTGGTTTATATATGTTGCGTGTATGTGGGGGGGGGGGATGGATGTGGGCTTTTGTATGTATGACTGAATGTGTGTGTCATAAAAATCCTTGATCTCTCACTCATCTTCCTGTAAAGTCTTTATCTATAGCCCTTCTCCTCTTAACCTTTCTTTATTTCTCAAACTCTCTTTGTTCACTTTCTTGTTATATCAGGTGGTGTACTACACCACCTGAATAACAAAGGCTGGCAATGGTTCTTCCATATTCAGTCTTCCTTATTTTCACCTTCTACCATTCAACCTCTCTTCCACCATGACACCTGTTTAATGAGAGGTGGCAATGAATCTGTCCATATTCAACACTCCTAGCACACTGCCATTCTTTACTGCTAGCCATCACTATTCCCTGTATCACTCCTTATTAACATCTGTCACTATCTCCCTATTGCATTGCTCATATGCATTGCTATTCAGCATCTCTATCTCTGCCTCTCTATCTCTCTCATTCATCATTCCCTCCTCTCACTAATTGTTTACATACACCTCTCTCACATTTCCTTTACTCCTTCTTCCATCACCTTCTTTACACTATATCACTTTGCCCCCACCTCCTATTATGCTGCCTATGTTGCTTTTCTTTTCAATCTCCTTCCCATTAATCAAATAGCTGTCTATCATTGTCCTCTTTTATTTTTCCAGCTATCACTCTATCCCCCTCCTCTCTCTTTACTGAGCCTGATCCTTCTGTCACTGCTCTCTCTTTTCCCACCCATTCGCTTTGGTTCTTACTCTATCATCACTTTCTCTTCTCTTCAGCCTCTTATCATATTACCTGGAATGAACAGAGACTAAGCAGAGTAGAGAAAACTCTTTAGTCTTACAGAGGATAATGCAGTCTTTCTAATGCTGGTGCTATGATAAAATGCACTTTGTAAAGTGGATGGCATTTGGAAGGGCATCCAGCTAGAGAAATCATGCCAAAAATGGGCTGTTGAAGTGAGATGCAATTTCCAAACTATTGAAAAGGGCAGTACTTTCACACAAGAACTGACTTGAGCAGTAATGACCTGTCTGACACATACCAGCATGGAAAGCAGATGTAAAATGATGATGATGTTATACTTAGAAAAATAATTAGAGTTAAAACATTTGAAATTTAATAGTTGTACAAATTTTGTTTTAGCTGATAGCTGCCATTGTTTTTTTTTTACACAACTTTTATTCTTATGTGGAGTTAAAGAGGGGTAAAAGAGAGTGTGTATGTATAGTGATGTAATGACTACTTAAGACTAAATAGTTGTAATTTCATTTATATATTATTTTCATTTATCAGGAAAGTTATTTGTGATTCTCTTAGATTTAGAAAAATTGTGTTAGAATATCTTTTTCAGTTCTTTAAGATTTATAATGAACTAACAATATTTCCAGAACTATAAATATAATATTTTGTTTGTGAAATGCCAGTTTCCTATCTGTTACTTTAATGTCTTAAAATTTTACTTTGTTGTTGTTGTTTGTTCCTTCTCAAGCCATGCCTAGCTCATAAGGGCCAGTTTCCTGGTTTCATTGGTGTATAGGTTCCCCACCTGGACAGGACACCAGTCCATTGCAGGTAAACTGCTAGATGCTGGAGGAACGAGTAAGAGTAAGAGAAAATGGCGAAAGAGTCAGCAGAAGTTTGCCATTACCTTCTGCTGGAGCCACAAAGAGCTTAGGTGTTTCGTTCATAAACAAACACATCACTCAGTCTGAGAGTTGAACCCGCGATCCCTCGACCGTGAGTCTGCTGCTCTAACCACTAGGCCACGTGCTTCTACAAAATTTTACTTTTCTTGTAGTAAAATGTAAACAATTGAAAATATCAATTGAACTGCTATCTAATTAATCTGCTTTTGTCCTTTATTTCCATTAATATAGTTAAAAAGGTTTTAATGATATTTCATAGAAATTTTATGTATGGTTTCTTTTGTATCTATACTGTTTATGTTAATAGGTGTAGGTGAGTCTGTGTGGTAAGAAGTTTGCTTTCCATCCACATGGTTCCAGGTTCAGTCCAAATGTATAGTACTTTGGGCAAGTGTCTTCTACTATAGCTTCAGGCTGACCAAGACTTTGTGAGTGGATTTGGTAGACAGAAACTGAAAGAAGCCCATCATATATATATACACACATAAATATATATGCATGCATGTATGTGTGTGTGTGTTTTTGCATCTTGTGTTTCTTCCCTACCACTGCTTGACAACAAGTATTGGTGTTTTTATGTTCTTATAACTTAGTGGTTCAGCAAAAGAAACTAGGCTTAAAGATAAAATAAGTACTGGAGTTGAGCCATTGGACTAAAATTCTTCAAGGTGATGCCCCAGCATGGCCACAGTCTAATGACTAAAACAATTAAAATACAAAAAATATATATGTTTACTTTGGTTATTAATAAGTTATCTAAGCTAATAATAAAGCTACTTCTGATTAAACAAATATGTATAGCAATCCTTAATAACTCTCTTCTAATGCAGCAAACTCAGTAAACATTTAAAATTGTTTAGTGTTAGTACTAATTTGTGTGTGTATATATATATATATATATATATGGGAGAATATACAAAAAATAACAACAGACGAGGACAGGTGGTGTAAATAACAAAAGTATATATTAGTATGACGCTCGGGAATACGGAAAGTCTTTGACGTTTCGAGCTACGCTCTTCAACAGAAAGAATAC